>NW_028323511.1:0-43747 GCF_984573655.1 Nuphar pumila | reverse complement strand
GCTGCATTCCCATGGACTCGGAGACAGGGCCTGGTTGGGCTCCGCCCGAGCTTGACTGCATCTGCAAAGCAGAGAATAATGCGTCGATGTTCGCCCCCGAATTGCCAGAACGTTCATGATCTCCTTGCTGGTCTGCTCCCGAGCTTCCCATGCCACCTTCTCCTCCACCCTCTTGCCGAGCTGCACCTGCACACTCGACACAACTCGCTGGAGCCACAGACTTGCTGCCACATGATGTAAGCAACGCAGCCATGCCAGCCGCATATGAAGGGCAAGTAGGAGGGCATCAACCTCACCAATCAAGGAATCAAGAAACGCCTGAAGTCAGCATGATGCGCACTGCATCTTGATTGGCGCAGCCAAACAAACTCACTGCAAAGTCTGGTACGATGGATGCACCAACGCGCTGCAGCAACAAAGTGAGTCGCAGCACAAGCATCCGCTGCTCAGTCACAAGACGCTTCAGGCAGCAACGACATCAGAGGTGACCAGCAATGCAACAACAATGGATGCACTTGCACAAAAGCATGATGCGAGTGTCAAGCTCACCTGAGAGAGCAGTCACACGAGCTTCGCGAGTGGCCTTCAATATCGCACGGATGTACGACACCGCCTGATAGCGCCCCTGTTCTCCTTCCATCTGGGGAACAGCAACATGAAACTCTGTCGATGCGCCAGCCTGTGCTGTGTGAATCACAGCATACTTGATGAGATCATCAACAATGACTGGCACATCGCCGCTGACGCCTTGTTGGGTTGAGCGCAAGCACAGTGCCTCTACCGCTGCCTGAGCATAGCATTGAGACGGTGTGTCCATGGCTGTTGGGGTTTTGAGCTCAAATGCGGCCACAATGAATGGACGCAGAGAATGGAGAACTTCGCCAGACACGATGCGCTTTGCACTTGCCCTTGTGCCCCTTGTGCGTTCCTGCTGCTGAGCGACGTGAGCCTCCACGATCGCTTTGGACCCCTGTCTTTGCAGAACAAATACCAAGTCGGTCTTACTGCTTGTTACCCTGACGCAATGCTTGACATCACTGAACTCCAGCCATCCAACGGACTCTGCCGCATACACAATGACATCCGGAAGATCGGTGCAGAGGATGTCCTGCATGTATTGCCTGCACTTCTCCATCTCATTCGTCTCCATGTAGGGTCGCTGCCACTCGTAGCTCCGGACATCCATCAGATGCGGCACATCGGACGGGTCGCAGCAGCACGGCATGACAGTCTGCTTGTATTCCATGTGCATGGCCGCCCATGCATTCTTCACCTGAGTGGTTCCAACACTTGACGCATTGAATGTGTGTAGTGCGCGTTCAGGCTTCAAGTCGGACAGAAGCACTTGTACACCTGCACATTGTCAACTGCTTAGAGACTTCAGCCAACAGATGATGCTGGCACGCAGAGTTGGCACACGGGTACGACCATATGCCGCAGGTCATGCTGAAAATGTATTGTGAAGTGCTACTGCAACAGCTGCCAGGCTCACACGCTATGTTGTCGCATGCAGGTGACAAACAAACCCTTCGGAGCCACTCATCGCCAAGTGATAGCATGCTCTGCAGCTTAGGCGTACAGAGGAGACACATGGAGTCATGTCAAGAAATAGCACCATTGCCAAATTGTTCCAGTGGCCAGACATCATCTCATGTTGATTACCGTGGCTGTTTGAGTACCATGGCATGTTTGCCAGCTAGCGTCACCAGGCATTCTTCCTGCGGCATGCAGTGGCAAAAGCTGTCAATGAACATCAGCCACATATTGGTCCTGCAAGGCTCTCAGCATGGAGCATGGCTTTGTTGTACAATTTGCTCGATGACAGCCCTGTCTACTTTGGCAGCGATGCAAGCAGCACTCAATTAGCTCGAAGCTCAAAGGCATATTATGTCATCGGCACCGGTGACTGTGATTGCTTTGGTTGAACTTCATGCCAGGAACGTGCTTGGTCTGTTCGTTTTCTAGTCGCGACAAACTTTGCATGGTAATGCTGCCAACATGGCAGCAGACAGTCTGGAATCCAACGTTCTCGTAGTGCATCACAAGCAAAACACAGCCTGCCACTTCTCAAGGTGCACCAACCACCCCAAAATTGTGAAGCTTGGAAGGCACAGCAGCTTGTGTGCAGTGGCCCCTGAAAAGGTTGGCTCTGCTGAGCAAGCTTCCCTTGCTTGTAGCTCGGCCGTATGCGACTCAGCTGGAAACCCCAACTTTGTTCAACGAGTTCTTGGCGAGAAGTGCCTCTATATCTACCCACGATGTATGTTGCAAAATGCGTCACAGGCTGCATATTTGCATCTCTTACCGGTTTCCATTTGATTCCGCGAAACGAAATTTTGAGTAAATTTACATGGCTGCCACAGCGTCACGCCTTCCCAGCAGTGTGGCAAGGACGTCGACCATTAACTCCGCGCACATTGGAAGCAATAAGCATGGCTTTTCCTGCTGAAACCGGTTCCACATGCATTCAAGTGTTTCCAAGGTGCCCATCAGTCAGCTGACTTGGAGTTTCCTCAGGGTAAGGAGGCCATATGCCAGAATGCCAAGTACACGTTACACAAAGCCTTCTGCAGACAATCAGGCTAGCGACTGATGATGGGACTTTGTACTGACTTTGCAAGGTAGGAATTCGTACCTTCCGCTATGGGATCCAACAACGTTTTTAACATCTCCAAAACACGGTCGCTGGTGCCTACACCTGCATTCCTCCCATCCTGTTACCATACAGCTAGCCTAAGAACAAAGCAACCCGTGACGCGCGGATGCAATGATTGACAATCGTAGACGTTGGTCTCTGCACGTCTGTGTGGTCTGCCAGCCGATACTTTTTGTGAAGTACTCATTTCTGGTGCCATGAAGTTTTCAACGAGACCAGGCTTGCAGAGGTTATCGTGGACGGAAGGGACCGTGGTGCGAACTGGCGAGGCAAAACCTTGGCCAAAGTGTTGTACATAGATGAAGGACGCACACATATCTGCTGATGTCGCAGCCGTTTGCATTACGAGCAAGTCACCTCAGCCGGAACCGTTGCACATCGCAGCACTGCAACAAAGCATCTCGCAACTCGAGCAAGCCACTAATCGCTGACGAAATGTTGTGCAATTTTCTAACTTCCTGTGACATCCAGGGCAAAGCTGGCTTGCTCGAGTTGCGAGATGCTTTGTAGCAGTGCTGCGCTGCGATTTGCAACGCTTCCGGCTGAGTTTACTTGCTCACAATGCGACTGCGTTGACATAAGGCATGCCTTCATGGTGAACGCTGTCAATGACACATGGTTTGATAGTTTGGCCCGCAGCACGCGCTGTTTCAAGTGTGCAAGCCTCGGGAGTTTTGGTCTGCGGTCTGGAGTGCAACTGTGTACTTATATAGCAGGCTGAGCGCACCGATGATAGCCACGAACGAACATGCGAGGAACGTGCAATGAACATATATTCAGTCTTGCCCATGTTATTGGTTGCGCTGAGACCAGTTACGCAAATCACTACATTGTACGGAAGCGATGCCGGAAGCGATATATTAAAGCTTCTTGAGGCGATATATTACAGCTCACCGCCAGCTGGCGCTGGCGACAAGCCGTGATTCCTTTTTTCTACCGCCAGCTTGGTCCTTTGGGCCTGCTGGATATCATAAACACCACCAGATTTGCCCCTGTGAACATTTTTTTCATTATGTATTTCCGCCAGCTGGCGGTATGTTAAATAATAGGATTGACGGAAAAGGTGTCAGCGTGTTGGGGCAGTCCATGTATACCACACCTTGACCACGTTGCTTCCTCAATTCATCAGCGCGGTCCAATATCGCGGTGATGATGGGCGTCTTGAGGTCGTGGACCGCTTCCAAGTCCGGCCTTTTGGCGCGCTCCAGCAGTTGCACTGAAGTGTATCCTGCTTCCTCCAAAATGGGGATGTACGTGAGCGCTGGCGTGTCACCAATTGCTCCCTCGACCCAGCGTTTGGCGCCCTCGTCCATCATGGAGCAGAAAGAACAGCACGATATCTGCAAAGCTGACCTTTGAGTCACGCGCATCCTCGGACCGGCATCAGCAAACAACCATAAGCTATATGGCGGATGACAGCTAGCTTGCTTTGTTGCTGCGGTTGCTAACAAGCTCGTCCACGTTGCTGACAGCAAAGCATCAGTGCGCCGCATGCGCGCCCGCTAATATAGGAGAGCGCTGCGGTATGACACAGTGAAGAATCGTGAATCTTTGCACAGCAGCCAACGATAACTGAGTTCAATCAAGTCTGGGATCCAGCACATGAATGCACGACACATGTGACTGACCGCACTTGATGCATTTGCCCTCACAGACGCAGCACATAACAAATATACAGTTTCATGCCTTTGCTCTGAAAGCTTCCTGCTGGTATCGCCAGCACTGATGTTTCACAGGCCTTCTGCACAGTCAGCAAGCGTCAAAGACGAATTTCTTGCACCTGCATGCGCCAGTAGAGAAAAAACGGTGCGTAGAGTACACTGTTGAGTGTTATGAATGCACCTCCAGGGTCCAGTTGCTCATGCTGGAAGCAGTACCGTGGCAGCTACCTCGTACGAAGTGACCGAGGCTGACGACACCGAAAAAGATGCGTCCCACGACGGATAACATATGTAATGGGAGCTTGAATGTACGTAACGCTTATGGCAGCTATGTGGATACAGCAATTCTTGCAAACCCATCACAAATAGATACCCTTCCGGAAGACAGGCGACCGTGCATATTCCGCAGTACATACGCCGGAGTCGCCTCCGAAGCAACGAATCAGCAACAAAAATCCAATTTCCAACTCGCGATGTGGTGGCAGCAGCCGTGCCAACTACTGGCTGTATAATAAGCGCTGAGTACACAGTGGTGCGCGTGAAAGACGACGTCCAACGCGCTGCAGAGCTGGTAGCTTGAGAGCATGAGGAGGACGGATTGCTGCACTAAGAGTGCTCCCGGGGTTGCGAATAGCGCTGACCACACAACGCGAAGGGATAGAGCGATTTGATACGGCGACAAGAAACCGCAGCCTTAGCTTTTGAACTAAAGCAGTGAAGCGATTATCCAACACCGGAGCTATACATGTTATCACATAACACACAAGGCTTGTGACAAGCGGCACGATGCCAGGAGGGAACAGATAGCCCGAAACAGGTAACCACCCACGCATCAGACCAACCCTGATAAACAAAACACACAGGCTTTGTCACACGTACATTAACTTCGGACACAAGGAATTGCATAATAACTCCGTACGCAAATAAACTGTACGAATGCAGCGGTGTCTTAATGTGTCGTCATTTTCCATGCATGCGCGTCCATCACAGCTCATCAGGAGTGGGCACAGAGCCGTATGTTACACGACCTGAGCAAACGGGGAGCGACAAGATGCTCACTTTACCTAGTGTTTTAGCATATGTATATTAGCGTCGAACACGCGCTATGTGAGCGGAAAGGTGCAGCGGTCCAATGGTCTGAAACAGGCAATGTAGAAGCAACCAGGTAGCAACACGACAGAGGAGCATACCAGCTTGCCAACAAAAGAGTCAAGTTGCTGCCATGAGCTGTGTCTGCACTAAACGGTGTCGGACCAAACTTGTGTGTTGCCACATGTTTGTTGCCGCACGCGTCGTATGCGTTGAAAAGGGTATTAGAATGGGAAATTTGAAAACGTCAAGCGTATGTCCAATTGACTGGTAGCCTCTACAGAGGTTTTGCGATGGACATGGTTGTGCATGCGAGTCCGTGATCAAATGAACACGTGAGGCACGTTGGCGGAAATGACCTACCCTTAGAGGAATACATCAATATACTCACACGTATGGTTTGTTCCGTTGGTTATGAGCTCTGATGTATTGCACCTTCATACTTCGTGAACGTCATCATGCGGGCGATTCTCACTCAGATGCCTCCTCAACGTCATGGGTCAAGCTGCGGCGCCCACGGCGCATGACAGCCACCATGAATATTGGCACCCTTGATGGTCAGGTTGCTGTAACAGAAACGCCATGACAACTCTCAGCATTGACATCCTTGTCATCCAAGAACCTGAAGAGGAGTTTTACGCGGTGGGCGCATTTTGCACCAACAAGATTATGGCGAAAAAACAAAACAAAACAAAATCAATCGGGCATCACGCCAAGGCCCATGAGACTCAATCGGGCAACATCCCAGCATGAGCTACATGCATGCCATCAGGTTTTCCACGTACTCAGGCTCGCACACACATCCTGTTCCAAACATGCTCTTTGACTGTTCCCAAGAACTGGATGTCACCAGGGTTGACATGCACAGACAAGCCGTTAGATTACCTGACAATGAAGTCATTGGCAGCACGCAATCTGCAATAGCTTGCACACAAACCAGACCTGTCCCTGCCACCTCATCATATTCCTTTCGCTCTGCTCAGCATTCATTGCGATGGGACACAAAACTCGTTTTCCCTCTTGTGACAGCATGGATCTGAAACAGGCCAGTTGATAACCAGCCTGGCCCTGGGGACGCCCATGGATGATTGCAAGACGCAACGCGTCATGTCGCTGTTGTGAGCCCTGCCTCCCGCGCCTGTTGTGCCCGTGCTTGCCACATGGAGCACAAAAAAGCTGCAGCGTGCGACAAATGAAGTGTCTGAGCGAGTTAGGATTGATGCTGACGGATATAGGCACATCAAGAAGGCAGATCAGGTCTCATAAATGGCTTGATGAGTTTCTGAGGTGTCGGCTGCGCGCAAGCAAGCTACGTGCAGAAGCGTTCGGGAGACGGTGGCGGCCACAACACGCAACGTGACATTTGATTGACAGTGTCGAACGGTCAGCATTGAGGTCCATGAAGCTTTACAGTATTGCATAGACCTTTGCTTGTTTGGGTACTTGCCTAAACCAGCTGACCCGGATAGCCTACAACAGCATCGTCCAGTGAAAGATACAATGATTGTGCGAGAGTACATGTAAGCGAGCTCCGTGTCCGAACAGTTTCAACCTTTACTCCCCGCGATGGCATCGCGCTCCACTGTTGCGTGCAGACTGGCTAGGCGTCTTGCAAACATTGTTGACTCCATACCAGAGGACATCTAGACCTCCATTGCCTAAGGCCACATTGATGACTTCGCTGCCCTTAGTTGCATGCGATCTAAACAGAGACGGATGGCATGCTAGCTTGTGCATGCTTTGTGGTGAATGGGCTGTCAGCCGTACGACTTGTGGCCGAAGGTACCATATGTTGCAATGTTTCCCAACTGGTCCATACACAGAGCCCGAAAAGCCGTAAAATTGGCCTGAGTATGGCACCACCTTGGAGGAGGGCGACTGTCCTCTAAGCGCTGACATGTACATGGACTGGCCCACGCTGTTGGGTTGCTGCGACCGTTGCTTTTGAGGTGCATCGTTTTGATGTGGCGACGCATATCCTGTGCACGGATGGCGAACAGGTGCATATCGATTGCAACTTTCGCGAGAACGATTGACGGTTGTTTCGCTCCCCCACCCCTCCCCGGATTGTCAGGCCGTGGGGGGGTTTCTGAAAAAGCTTGATTTTGATCTGTCCTGGTCATGCATAAGGTTTTTGGACTTTTGTATAAACTAGCCTAAACATTCTATGCATTTCTTGGGGTGGGGGGTCGCTGCAAGTGATGTAAAGAATCTCCCCAATCTGCATAGTATTGAGGTGCATAGCCCCGGCCTTTATTATCTTCTTGGCAGAGTGTAGCAAGAGTGATGACAACCAAAATTATGCAAGCACGCGAATTTTTTCGCCTGGCTGAGATCGACCCTTCATCTGTTTTCGTGATGTCCCGCGATACGTCGTCCAACCAGACGAAAACTTACACCACTTTTCCCGACGCTGCATCCGCCAATGCTTATGCTACTACCCTCTGTGGGTGCTCTTTGTACGAGGTGTTGATGCACGCCAGCAAGCGCTGCCTGCTGGTTTTTGACCTCGACCGCACCGATACAGATGTAGAGTACAGCAATGACAAGATGCTGTCTCAGTTCACCAGCGCACTGGAGGCGTTCCTGCCCAAGCTCTCCATTGAGTACAAGGTGCAATATGGAGTGAATGCTCAGGTGTGCCAGTCGACCAACACGCTGACGAGCAAGACCTCCATCCATGTTGTGATCCCCGACATCATGGTGGAGAGCGTCGTGCTGCACAAGGCGCTCTGCATCAAGATGCATGACTGGCTTCGGGTGAACGAGGCCACATACCCAGCGTTGATCCAACCTGACCAGAAGCTGTGGAACGTTATTGACCTCCGCGTGTACAGCCAGACTCGAAGCTACCGCATGCTGGGCATGAAGAAATGGGGACCGAACATGGAGTTTGTTCCAATGGCTGGGTCCTCTGACGATCCCGGCGCCCATTTCGTTGGCATTTATGAAGGCTACACCGCCCCTCCAACGCACACCATCTCTTCCATGTTGAGATATGAATATCAGCTGGTCAGTAGGTGCTGCACACTTACATAAGCTATTACGTAGTTATGGGAAGTTGTGCTAAACATGGTCGTAATATGGCCGGTTCTAGGCTCCTTGGAACGTTCCATGGCTTACACCATGCGTGACGTGAACGTGTTGCTGACAGCTAGGACAGTTGTCTTCAGTCTAGCAGTATATAATGCAGTGCTTGGCATACATTCTTGTGCTTCTAGTTCCTGGACAACCTGTCTAACGACGATACTGATGAGTGGTGTAACTTTCCTTGTCGTTGCACGCTGTCATATTTCAACATTCCATACAGCCGCTGTGCAGCATCCGACCACAACCACGTCGTGTTGCTGGCGTTAGAAGCGCTGGGAGCGCAATCGAAGCGACGGCAAAACTGAACGCCATCCCCGAGCTTGTGTCTCTGCTTGGCGGCAACCCTATGGTGCAGCCACGGGACGCATGCGCGTTGTATGTGCTCGACAGCTCCACTCTTCCAGTGTGTCCGATCGCTGGCTGCGCGCATGAGCCAAACGGGTACGGTTCCGGCCTGTACCTGCAAGAATGCCGATACACCAACAAGCTGAAAGTGTGTTGCTACAGCCCCGATTGCGTTGGCTACGATGACGTGTACGTTCCCCACAGCACGCCGCTGATGACCCGTGTGCACGATGAGGTGTACTGCAACACAATGCACTCGCAAGAGGACAACATCAACTGGGACGAGGTATACGGTTCCTTGGAGAACCCTGTCGACGTGACGGCGCTCCCAGTGCGTCCAATCGTATGCGTGCGCGGCGGCATGGGCCTTGGCAAGACAAAAGCTGTTCAGAGGCTGCTCAACGAGCACTGCACGCAGGATATGAAGGTGCTCATAGTGACCTTCAGCCGGGCGCTGGCTGGCAAAATGAAGCGCGACTTTCCCTACTTCATGTCCTACCAGGAGGGGACATCACATGCAATAAGATCACCGTGTGCTTGGACTCCCTATGGCGCGTGAAGACCCGCAACTTCATCTACATCATCATCGACGAAGCAGTGTTCCTGCATTTTGACTCCGATGTGATGCAGAAGAGCACGGAGAACTCCACCGTCCTTGAGCTGCTGCTGAGCCAAGCCGGAAGCCACACATACTTTCTCGATGCGTGCATGGACATGACCTTCATGAAGCACATTGTGGACTACTTCTGCAACGCCCGCTCGGTGCAGCCTTACTGGATCTGGAACGCCTCGATCCGTCCAACCAACCGCCATGCTATCGTGCGCATCAAGTACGGCAACGGCCAAGGCAAAGATCAGCGAGAACTCCCTGACTCTGGTGCTGCGCGGAAGGTGTGCGAGCTGTTGCGTGAAGGGAAGCGTGTTGTTGTTTGCAGCTCTACCAAGTCTTTCACAGGTGCGTTGGAACATGAAACTGTACAAGAACACTGTCGTGGATCACTACATGCGGGTGCTTGTGTGCCAAGGGCTCCTCTGCAACTTGCTGCCGAGGATGACTATGTCAGGCTGATGTCGATGGAGCGCGTGACCGTTCCTGAGGATGCTGTTGATGGCGCCATCGCGAGCTTTGTTGCTCGCCTGAAGTTTGAAGAGCAAGATTACGTGTGGGACACCTTCACTCTGAAGGGTGGGAGAACGGCGTTGAGTAGCTTTGTGTCCAAGGCCTTTGGGCTTGAGGTGAAGAGACGCGACACCAACAAGAACCGGGACAACTATCGCGAGCTCGTTATATGCTGCGACAAGCTGCGCGAGCTTGATGTCCGCTACAAACCCACATATCCCCAGTTGTTGTATGAGTGCTGATGGGGGAAAGCATCCCCCTAGCCCGAACCGCTCCCCCTCCCCACCCGGATTGTCTGGCCGCTGGGGGAGTCTCTACTTAATCTGGGCTGTCCTGGCCATGCATGACGGTTTTGACCTTGTGTATAAAGTAGGATGAAAATCTTATGCATGCTGGGACGCCCGGATTGGCTGGGGGGGGCAGGGGTCGCCAAAATGCTTGATTGGTGAGGGCCCGAACAATTGACTGCACGCGGTGCATACGACGGCGCAACCCATCGATACAATCAACGGTCCCGTCAGTCCCGACAGTATCGAAATGACAAAGTCATCATCTGACTCACCCCGCAACACGATGCACCGGTTGGTGTTCAACCGTCGTCGCCTGTTGACGCCGAAGCAGACCCGCCAAGCTTTGGTTGGTCACGTTCTGTCCACGCAGTTGCAGCGTGCTCTTGGGGAACATAGTCCCTCGAGTAATAGTGACGCTGAGCTCGCGATGGCGATGCATCAGTGCTTTCAAGCAAGGATACCTGTTGCTGAGGTCGATGCCATCACGCTAGACGACAGTTCCTCATCAGACTGCGCCACCGGTGTCAGGATGTTGAGCAGATGTGTTCGTGATGTGCAGCTTCAGTGAGTAACAAAAACGAGTGCTGCTGCTAATACACTGGCCTATATAGCCAGGTCAAACTTGATTCTTTACACTGCTTCTTTCCACCCCCAGCAGCACTTTGGAAGGATGTAACTCCAGCAACACCTCGGCAAGACTGTCTTCGTCTTCACCGGGTAGCGGTTGAAGCGTTAGCTTTCGAGCAGCGGAGCTGCGTTCACTTTTGCTCCAGAGGGCTTCTAGCACTGTGGCTAGAGGCGCATCTCGAGCAGCGGCGATACATGCACGTCTCAGGCGGGTCTGTAGTGGCGGTTCAACCTCCTCTAATTCCAATCCATCGTCACTGTCGTCACTGTCGTCGCTGTCGTTGCTCTCTCCATCATCTCTATCTTCGCCATCGCTATCGCCAGCGTCGCCGTCGCCGTTGCCATGTTCGCTTTCGTCATGCTGGCCGTCAAAATCTGCCGCTTCCCCGCTTTCACCGCCACTGGCGTTGCGTCTTGCAAGCTCTGCATTGATCGTGCGTGCCACCAGGATTTTGTCCAGCGCAGCCTTTGTGGCCTTAACGACTTTTTCGCCAAAGTGTTGCTTGACGATGTCCGAGTCCAGTGCCAGTGACATTGCATCCTTGGCATTGCGAAAGCCCGGAAGGCTCCCGTATGGGATGGTTTGCACCCACGACGTGGGGAAGGTTTCAATCATCCCAATGATGGTCTCCATGTCCACGTCGTCGCCCTCGCCATGCAGCCTTGATTTCTCCAGCAGCGCATCATACATTTTCTTAAACCGTTCAGCCACAGCCCGGGATTCTTCAGCGACTTTGATTGCTTCATAGACCTTAGATGCCAGCAGCTTTTGCTTTTGCATGATTGGTGTATAACAAGTCTCCAAGACAAGTGTTTTACACGAGTGTAATGAGCTCGCCAAACATTGCTATGAGAAGCTGGTGACAATAGAGGAGGTTCACGCATGCATGAAGCGCATGCTGGAGTCTGGGATCGTCACGAGCAAGCAGAGCCAGGAGTACGTGCTTCTGTCGCTGTCCGTCGACAATCCTCCCAAGCGGCGAGACTTTGGCGCGTTGACCATATACAGATCCCGGCCCCGGAAGGACGAGGGCAACTACATCATCGTCCCCACCGGCGCCTCATCTCCGGTGACCCTGGTGATGCATAACTACAAGACCGCCAAGAGCCACGGACGCTTCGAAGAGAACGTTCACAATGCTGCTGCTCGGATTGTTCGTGAGTCGGTGCGCCAGTTTCCTCGGACGTACCTGTTTGAGGGCCCCGGTGGGAAGCCTATGTCTGATGGTGCATATGGTGCTTACGTGACACGGGTGTTCAAGCACCATACTGGGAAGGAGGTCACCTTGAACGGCCTTAGGCACATGTTCATCACAGAGGACTGTGGCTCCAACAATGCGACAATCAGGGTGGAGATTTATTAGCTATACACGGGAAATGGCCGGATTTACGACATGCTGACTTGAACCACCCACCTTGCAATGGCTCAATCGACAGCCCAGACGGCCCTTGACATGGTGAAGGGCTCGAACATATCAAAAAATGACATGTCATGCGAATTACATAGCAACAAACCCAGCATATCCCCCCTGCAGTCGTGTATTTTCGGGGTGACAAGGTGGCTGCCCCCTCGACCCCCCCCGACCCTTGGCCGAGAGGGGGGCTCCCCCCGCCCTCCTGAAATCATGCACAAGTGCAATTGCTATGTTTTGCGGTGGTCCCCTGCCCTGGTGTGCTGTGAAGCCGGAGATACAGTCCTATGAATGATTGCCATATACGTGCACGTAGGCGCCATGCCACACAATCAAGCCCCCACGTGCACAGACGAAACAATTTCACCAGCTTGCAGCGTGGTTTTTTTAGCATATGTGGTTTCACATCACTCCCAAAAGCTCATGGCCTGTAGCGTCTATCACGGGTAGTTGGGCCCAAATGAAGTCATCCCATACTCCGAGCGAAAACCTGTTGTGGTGTAGCCCATCTTTGAGCTGCGACTGTGGTCTGGAAACTCAAGTTCTCGACATCCCGCCGGTATGAACAATGTAGTACGCTCCGAGTTCTGTCTATAGAGCCTTCATACGTCTCCATACGAGCTGATTAAGGCACAGAACCCCATGGCCAAAGTCATGACTATCCCCGGCACTCCCGTAACCACAACTTTCTCAATACTTGTCCGATTGTAAATATAAAAATATGTACAGACGCGTCTCGGCCCGGGGCGTATGGTGAAGGCACCGCCTTTACCTATTCACTTCGCGCTTTTTCAGCACATTTGCTCAACGTCTTGACCCTCTACGGGCGATGTGAAATCCGCGAAAATAATATTTGCCAAAGTATGCACAACTAGGTCAAACACTCCCGACAGAGCTAAGATTTGTTTTGATCACTGGTTTTAATAAGACCGGTCGCATTCAATTCCGTTGTGTGAGGGCTTCGGAATGGGCGCGACGTTTGTGTGAGAAAAGTGTGATGATGACGTCAGGATCACCCGCCAGCTCAGTGACATAAACCGTGTATAGCTAATAAATCTCCACCCTGATTGCGAACAGGCAAGCGACCGCTCTCAGCATGAATCACAGCATGGCCACTCAGGGCGAGTACCACTTGGTAGGAAATAACTGATTGTTGAAAAAAATTGACAGCAAACCTGTATCACTGATCGTAGACTACTGCACATACGAACGTTTGTTGTTGACCATCCAAGATGCAAGGCCCCAAAATCGCCGCCGTGGCGACACGGTGTACTGGCTGATATGCCTGCTGGTGCTCGCCAGCTGCTTCGTGGCAAGCGTTCGTGGAACGCCGCAGACGATCGCTCTTACCACCGGTGCTGCGCGCAGCATGGAATCGATGGCAACAAGCACCACAACGCTCCCTGAAGAGAACGGCGACAGATCGACCCGCAGAGGACCCATTGGGAAGCGCCCAGGGCCCCCCACCCGCGAGGGTGCTCGCAAGAGACCCAAGCCTCCAAGCGCTAGTGCGGATAAGAAGCGCTCCAAGAGAGCAGACGATGAAGCTGTGAAGGCAGTAGTCAAGGATTTTCACACTCAATTTTACCGCGATCAGCTGACTGACTGGGAAGGAAACGGCAAGATAGCCGAAGGTGTGTATGGACGCATCTCCTACAAGTCTTACAAGCCCCTGGAGGTTCGTCTGAAGCCTGAGCTTGCAGACGCATGCAACAAGAGGTTCAACGAGCGTGGTAAATCGCCACACACCGTCACCATCCACGCTGATTACAGTGAGATCGTGTTCGGTCCCGTAAGCGACACCGCTGTGACCCATGACGAGCAATCTGCAACGCTCACGGCCCATGCTTCAATGCCTGAGCTGCCTGAGGAGCCTGAAATACCAGATGCGGCAATTGCATCACCGTCTCGGCCACCTGAGCCTCCTGCAATAGCATCAACATCCGCGGCTCCCGATTCCAGGACACTTACAGATCTCCAAGCACGTGCGCGTGCACGTGAAGCTGAAGCACAGCGTGACAGAGAGCTGCTTGCACGTTTGCAGCCAGCATCTGCTGGCCGTAAGGACACGTCGGGGGTGTACATATGCGGTGTGTCCACCTGCCAGAACCCCAGCTGCAACGAGCCTGGTGTGCCGTTGTGCAAGATCTTGCCAGGTTTGGTGATGTATCCCCCTGGCAATGAGATACCACTAGTCGAGTATGATATCACGATCGAGAAGTTTGCAGAGATGCTCAATCGCCCCCTGCTCCACAAAGAGTTCAAGGGGGCGCTGGGCAGATATGCTGTTTGCAGCTCGCACTCTGATCATCAGCCTAAGACGCCTCTGCAGCGTGGAGACAAGGCTGTGTGCTGCGTCTGTGTCGAGAATCGGGTCACCGTGACTGACAAGCAGACCAACAGCAACACTGGTGTTACAGCATGCCCCGCATGCCAGAAGACTGGCAAGGGAGAAGCATCTGGTACAGGGACTGTGAGTCTCTATCGCTGCATGATGTCAATCATGCACATGTACACCGTGGATTTTCCCACCTTCTCCATCCATGTCACGGTGCACAACAGTGCCGACAAACCAGAGCATGCCTACGATGGTGCTTTTAAGGCCGATGTTGTGATATCCATGAAAATCACCATGAAGGAGACTAACGTTGAACATGAGTTCTGGGTGTTCCACGAGATGGATGGCGTTGGTCATCATACGCCTGCAGAGCATGTGGAAGACGTCATCAGTGTGCTGAAGGGATTTCAGTATGTTCTTGGCAAGGGAGACAACCACAAGGTTCTTGCTACACGCATCGAACTGAAGGAGCAGGAAGCTCAGCACTACTCAGCTACATGGTGGTCATGCATGTTCGAAACTACTTCAACCTGTACCTTTACCGTCTCACTGGTCTTTGCGCGATGACAGCCTGTGAGGAACTTGGGCGCTCGCTCGCGCCGCTGCAGCTCGCGGTGGGTGTCTCGGGCGGGGTGGAAGCGCTAGTGCATGCGGTCCGCTCGGCGCTGGCTGCTGACCCTGACGCCGCGCTTCTGACCGTCGACATGGCCAATGCTTTCAACGAGGTCGACCGGTCTGCGTTCTTCACGGCGGTACAGAAGTATGTGCCTGCGCTGCTGCCGTATGTGCAATGGTCGTACGGTGTGCCCACCGACTTGCACATCGTCGGCGCCCCAGCCGGCACGGCCCCGATCCAGTCGCGCACGGGGGTGCGCCAGGGCGACACCCTTGCCATGCTGCTCTTCGCCCTGGTGGTGCAGCAAATCCTGGAACGCACTCAGGCTGCTGGGCCCGCGGTTGCCGTGCTGGCGATTGCGGATGACGTCAACCTGGTCGGCAAAGTCGACGCCCTACGTGCCGCGTTTCACACGCTCACCGGGGATCGCGGCATGCCCGGCGTTGGCCTTCGCATCCAGCCCCGCAAGTGCGCGCTCACTGCAGGGCCTTCCATGGCGGTTGCGGGTTTGGCCGCTGACCTGGGCATTCAGCACTGCCCCAACGGCGTCACGGTGTGGGGCACGCCCGTTGGCACGGACGCATACATTGCTGCCGCCTTGTCTGCCCGCGCGGACGTCATCATCGAGCAAGTGGGCAAGCTCATGGCGCTGCCCGTCAGCCATCAGGCGCAATTTGCCGAGCTCCGGTCCTCTCTGTCCATGCGCATGGCGCACCTCTTGCGCACGGTCGCGTGGGACCGCCTCCAACCCAGTGTTGTGCGCGTAGAGGATGCCATCATGGCAGCCGCCAAGACGCTCCTCCAGGTGCCTGAGGTCGGTGCGGCGTCTGCGCGTGCTGTGCAACAGCTCCGGCTCCCTCTTCGGCATGGGGGCTTTGGCCTGCGCGATGCGACACCCCTCGTCGCGGCCGCCGCGCTGGTGGCAGGAGCTTCCAAGGCGCAAGCGGCTATGCAGAATGGTCCTGACGTGTGTCAGCCCTTCTCGGGCGAGTTGCGGCCGGCGTTGCTGTCGGCGTGACAACGCGTCTACGACGACGCCGCTGGCGAGTGCGAGTGGGAGGAGAGCGCCCGGGACCTGCCGGCGGAGTTCGTGCTTGAAGCCCTACCCGGCGTCCAGAAGGCCGTGTCAAGGGTTGTGGGCGATCGTGCGGGCGCGGACATGCTCGAGGCCTGTGACACTAACACCGTGGAGGGCCAGCGGGATGCGGCGCGCCTTCGCAGTGCCTCCACTGGCACGTCGTCGGGCTGGCTTACTGCGCTGCCCGTGTGGTCGGCCCTGCGTCTTACTAACGCGGAGTTTGCATGGCAGCCCGGCATCGGCTCGGCTTGGGGGTGCCGTCGCTGATCGACGTCCCTTCATGCACCTGCTCCGCTGGCGACTCGACGACGCCGGACCACGCTCTCTCCTGCAAACACAACGCAGGCAAGGCAATTGTGCGCCATGATATCTGGGCTTCTGCCTGGCGCCATGCCATCCGCCGCGCTGGTTGCGCATCGAGCGCGGAGCCGCTTTACAGCAGCCTTGGGGCCCCGGGGGCGCGAGGGGCTGCCACTCAACGTCGGGGCGACATCCTCGTGGTCTGGCCTGACGGTGGCGTCCGCATCCTGGACTGCGTCGTCACGCACCCGGCGGCTGCATCGTACGTGCGAGACGCAGCGGAGGCTGGAGGGTCTGCGGCTGCGAAGGCTGAGGCGAGGAAGCGGGCGGAGTTCGCGGAGGTTGGCGAAGGCTCTGCGTTCGACTTTGTGCCGCTTGCTGTTGAGTCATACGGCCGCATGGGTGTCGCGGCGTCGCGGTTCTTGTTGGAGCTTGGCGACCTGGTGGAGGCGGCAGGTCGGGTGTCCAAGGCCGCTTTCGTACGGACTGTGCGTCGGGAGCTCAGTTGCGCCCTGTGCAAGGGCAATGCGCGCATGTATTACAACTCTCTCTCGCGCATTGCCGTTCGTGTCGGGCACAACTTCCGGCCGGGCTGTGATGAGCCGATGGAGGGCCCGGATGATGCCCGTCTTACTTAGTTGTTTCGTTTGTGTCGCTGTGTGCTTTGTCTTCCTTTGTTTTTCATTCGCATTTTGGTGGTCTTTCCTGGTTTGCCAGCCCTGTCGCTTGTAACACACTTCAACCTGTGCATCAACGAGGTAGCCTTTGGTGGCAACTTGGTGCCACGTATGCACGCCCTGTACTTCCGCAAACCCCGAGTTCATGGCGGCTTGACCCCATCGGTTCCTCACCTGCTTGCGTCTCACAACCTTGCGAGTGCAGCAGACTTTGTACCAGAGGCGAAACGCCCAACCGTTGGCGGTTGCCAGCCCTGGGCTCCTCATGCCACCTACTTGACGATGTTGCAGGCAACAGAGATCAGGAACCCATCATCTTTTAACAAGAAGAACCCTGGCTACATCCGCAACCCATCCCATGAGGGCAAGTTCACTCCCTGGGAGACGATGAGGTGCCCATTAGCTGTGCGAAGGAACGTCGCACCAATCACAGTGGCTGAGATGGACGCAGCATACGAGGCATGCGAAGGTGTGAAGCAAGACCAGTACCTTCAGGTGCAGAGCTGCAAGGCCCAGTGGAGCAACAAGACTCCGCCATGACCTCACCTGGTCGTGATCGCCGCATGTAAGCCATGTGTCTGTATGACCCTTGCAAGGCGGTGATTCTATGAGAGCGAAGGATAGGTTCATTATAGCTTTCAAGGCATGTTGCATTACTTGTTGTTTGCAATGATGAATGTTCAAAAAGTGCAATTCTATCTAACACAATAGTGTAGCAGTGGGGTACTGAGTTGTGCTGTGGTCAACCGCTGCGCTCCATGCCACTCCAGTGGTTGCTGAGTTTGTGCTGTGGTCAACCGCTGCGCTCCATGCCACTCCTGTGGTTGCTGAGTTGTGCTGTGGTCAACCGCTGCGCTCCATGCCATTGCCATGGTTGCTGAGTTGTGCTGTGGTCAACCGCTGCGCTCCATACCATTCCAAAGGGTTGCTGAGCTGTGCTGAGGTCAACCGCTGCGCTCCATACCGTTCCAAATGTTGCTGGGTTGTGCTGTGGTCAACCGCTGCGCTCCATGCCACTCCAGTGGTTGCTGAGTTTGTGCTATGGTCAACCGCTGCGCTCCATGCCACTCCTGTGGTTGCTGAGTTGTGCTGTGGTCAACCGCTGCGCTCCACGCCGCTCCTGTGGTTGCTGAGTTGTGCTGTGGTCAACCGCTGCGCTCCATGCCATTGCCATGGTTGCTGAGTTGTGCTGTGGTCAACCGCTGCGCTCCATACCATTCCAAAGGGTTGCTGAGTTGTGCTGAGGTCAACCGCTGCGCTCCATACCGTTCCAAATGTTGCTGAGTGGAACCATGGTCAACCGCTGCGCTCCATGCCACTCCAGTGGTTGCTGAGTTGTGCTGTGGTCAACCGCTGTGCTCCATGCCATTCCAAAGGTTGCTGGGATGTGCTGAGGTCAACCGCTGCGCTCCATGCCATTCCAATGGGTTGCTGAGTTGTGCTGAGGTCACCCGCTGCGCTCCATGCCTTTTCAAGTGTTGCTGAGTGGAACCATGGTCAACCGCTGCGCTCCATGCCACTCCAGTGGTTGCTGAGTTGTGCTGTGGTCAACCGCTGCGCTCCATGCCAATGCCACTGGGTGACATCTACTACATCTACACTGGAAATGATCAAGTGATACTATGCTGCAATACACCTAGCCTGTTCCAACGTTGTCAATGCTACATCCAACGGATTTTAATATACCCAACGGATACACCCAACGGATTTGAATATACCCAACGGATACACCCAATGGATTTGAATCCACCCACTGGGCAGTTAATTTTTATATAGCGCGTCTACACGCCAAAAAACCATAATTGTTCGTTACGGTAACCTAAATAAGTACAAAGCCACTTATAGTGCCCATATATTATTCCTACACTGCATGTGCACAAGTAGATAGTATAAATGATACCCAAAACTCTTAGTGACGGTATCATCAATACATAATTTACCTGGCGTATCCAGGAAGTAATGTTACATTTAAATGTGAATATCACTTGTATTTGTTGGGAACAGTTTGGTTCAAATTAGGCCAATTGATACCCATCTTATAGGTGATTGTACCAAGGCACTATGTACAGAAAAAACCCAAATGGTCATAACTGAGAGCATATATAGGCATATGAGATGTATGTTATGCTTTTACAACCTTTTTTGCCTATGTCCAACGGAAATGGTTGTACCCAACGGATTGGTTGGCAGTCTACACCCAACGGAATATGGAACACCAACCTTGCCCAAATCATCCCAAACAGCACAGATAAAGGCGAAAAACACATTGTACACTATTTGCGTTATCATGTGTTTTTTGCCTTTATCTGTGCTGTTTGGGATGATTTGGGCAAGGTTGGTGTTCAATATTCCGTTGGGTGTAAGGGAGGGTTGGGAGCCCATGGTGTTGCCTCCGGGTGGTCGGATGGGTGCGGGGAAGGGAGATCCTATGGGTGTGCCCCCTGTCACTTGTGGATGTGGCCAATGTGGTGTGGTCGGCGTTGTGGTGTGAGCGTACGTCGGGCCCCATGGTTGCAGCTGGTGTCGTGTGAGTGTGGGGGGTGGAGGCGGTGGTGGGAGTGCTCCTGGGTGTCCCTGTGCTGGGTGTGGGGTGGTCGGCCCGTACATTGGTCCCAGGTGGGGCAGGGGGGCTTCCGCATAGGGGGTTTGGGGTAGCCCCGTCTGCATTCCCCGCGTGGGTGGGTCTCCCGTGCTGAGCAGGTCCTGTATGTCCCGCAGTTGGCTCGCCATACGTTGCATGTTGGACTCTATCTCTGCTCTCCGGTGGGTCCCAGGATGGAGGCTACTACCCGGTGGCATGTCCCGTTGGGCCGTCCGCGTGGGTGCGCTATGCGACCGTGGGTTCCTGGCCACTGCCTCTTCCTCTTGATCCATTCGCAGTACCGTTTCCGGTGTTGTTGTGCCCAGGGCCTCGTCATCCTCCGTTGCTTCGCCTACAGGACCTGGCGTTGCGGCCTCGGCGGCCTTGCGCGTCTCCAGCCACCACCGGATGGCCTTCCGCTCCGTGCCCTTCCATATCTTGTACGGAATGGACAGACCTCGCCATGCGTACGTTCTAGCCGGCGTGAGGGCGTTGGCCCGCGCCTTGTGTATCCGACGTCTGCGAGTTCCTGCCGTGGGGTCTGTCTGCACCCCTTGTGGGGAGAGGGACCTCGTGTGCCTTGTGCCCTGGCCACCTGGCTCGGAGCCATTTCCGCATTTGCTGCGTTATGCTCTCTTTGGGCGTGACGGTTGTGGCGTCTGGTTTGTCTGTTGACGGGGGTTTGGGTGCATGGCGGGGTTTGCTTTTCATGCAGACAAACCGTATGGCTTTCCGTCGTAAGCGCGTGCGCTCGTGGGTTTTGCGTTGCAGTGTTCGCAGCAGTTCCCTGCGGTGCTCGTCGGCTTCCGCGACGGGCTGTGTCGGAGCTGTTTGGGGGATTGTCTCGTCCGCGCTGTCCGATGGGCTCCAAAACAGCGGGCCTCTCGGGTTGTATGGCCTTTCCCCGGAGGATTCGCTGGTGCTGGTGTCAGGATCCCCCCCCCGCTGGTCATATTGCTCTTTGAGCCAGCGGATGTAGTTTGTGACCTCGCGGCAGTGGTTCTGTCGCGTGTCCACCGCTGCCTGTGCGTCTGGGTTTGGCTCATTGCGCAGTCGCCATTTGGCGTCTCTCAGTTTCGCTGTTTGTGTGGCTAGCGTCCTCTTGTATTTGAGCAGTGTCTTTTGAGTTCTGCCGTGGTACCTTGGAAGGTTTTTGGCGACCTCGTGGTGGTTGAGGGAATTTGTTCAGCAGTGGGGTTGGGGGTTGCTGGCTCTTGCCGTGGGGGCTCGGCTTTGTATTCAGCTGTTGGTACTTCCACTGGCATGGGTGGGGCACACTCGTGCGCAACAAAGTGCATTTGCGAATAACGGCGGTCAGTTACATCTGGTTCCGAGTCCGACTCAGTGTCATTCAACAAATCCTCGAAGTCCTGCGGTGGTGCCGTGTGGCCCTGCATAAACTGGGCTACACAGTCTCGCATGCCCACCTTGAGCAGTTTGCTACGAGCTTTGCGCGCTGTAACGAAAACCTTGGGTGATTCGTTGATTAGGATCCCTTGAAGCCGCACGGTATTTATATGCCGAGAACGGATAACTACGCCTCAGCTTACCGTGTCGAGTTTAAGCACGCGACCTGTCCATAACTGTACGCCTCACTTCTCGTATGAACTGTGACGTCGTACTTGATAATCCCCGCGTGTACCTAAGTAGTCTTAGGCCGGCACCTATATTATACATGGAATATGAACCGTCGTCATACACGACGCGACACCCAAAGAGGCTTCACCACTCAATAAAGTGGCTGCGCGTTACACTCTCCCCCGCCTAATATGGCTTGGTCCCCCAAGACATGATAAAAAGGAGAGTTGATATGACAGATTAATCATAGATAGGATGTGGACAAGGCTCTCGCCTACGAGTCCAAAATTCTCGGAGTTTCTCAGGGCAGTGCGTTAGACAGCTCAAAGGCTCCCATGTACTGTATTCCCGGCCATAGCCAAGCCAGTGAACTAGATATTGACGCCTGCGTCCCTCATAACGAGTAAGCTCAATCCAATCCACCTCATATTCCATTTCCCCATCGATAATTTCTGGAGGAGGAGGAGGCTGATATGTACCACCTGCTACCCACCGTCAGAGTGCTGAGACGTGGAACACATTGTGCATCCGAATATGCTCAGGTAATTCCAGGGCGTAAGCGGTATCTGATATGACCTTTGACACCCGAAAAGGTCCAACATAACGAGGGCTCAATTTAGCGACACGACCTTTTGGCAGTCTAAAGTGTTTGACACTGAGCAGTACTTGGTCGCCGACTACATACTGTTCGTCGCGACGTTTCTTGTCAGCCCAACGCTTCTGCCTCGACTGAGCAGCCTGTAAACATGCCTTTGCATGCTGTAACAACCCTGACCAACGTCCAATAAACCGATTCACGTCTGGATGATATTGCCGAAGAGCGATAATATTAGGTGTATCCGGATTCTGCCCATAATTCAGTAAGAACGGAGTGGCACCTGTAGCGTCACTGATAGCATTGTTGATACTGAACTCTGCCATCGGCAATAATTGTTCCCAGTTCTCTTGAAACGGGCCAATATAATGGCGCAAAGTGTCCTCAAGAGTCCTGTTCATACGCTCGGTCTGTCCGTCAGTTTGAGGGTGATTAGCGGAAGACATGTGCAGTTTCGCACCAAAAGCAGTGTGTAAATGGCGCCAAAACTCACTCACAAACAGCTTGTCTCGGTCGGACATAATACTCGACGGCCAACCATGTAACCGTACGACCTCCCTCAAGAATAACTCTGCAACCTCTGAAGCTGTAATTGTGGACTTGCATGGAATAACGTGTACCATTTTCGTGAGCCGGTCAACCACCACTAATATCGTATCGTTTCCCGACTTGGATAACGGCAGTTCTCCGATAAAGTCCATAGATATCGACTCCCAGCGTCTACCTGGTATTGGTAACGGTTGCAGTAAGCCAGCAGGTTTGGCATTGCATGCCTTGTTCAGCTGACAAGAAGAGCAGGTGCGACAATACTTCACCACGTCCTCTTTCAGGTTGGGCAAATAAAAGGCTCGCTGAACCAGATCCAGCGTTTTCCTTTGGCCAAAATGACCCGAATAAGGGTGGTCATGCATTGACTCGATGCACTCAGTACGCAACGTTGCAAACTCCGGGATAACCAACTGGTGATTGCTAGTCCACCACAAGTCGTTCTCGCTAGTGAAGATGGCAGTATTCTCAGCGGTAAACCAAGAATCTTGGGTATAACCATACTTCACCCGCTCGACAAAGTTGAAGTCCGCATACTGTGCCAGAGACACATCACCTGCCTCAGAACGTATCGAAGTATCAGATACGTTAGGGCGCCTTCCCCCCCGTGGGGAGTGCGAACGTCGTGAAGTGAGAACTGTAAATATACCACATGCCCAGCTTGCTGTACCTGATGGTGCTTGTACGATAGGGTTGACCGAGGCAGAATAAGAGGGTTGCTGAGGAATACGAGACAATGGATCAGCCACATTCAGACGTCCTGGTCGATATACCCAACGATATTTGAAACAAGACGTGGTTTCCAACCAACGTGCTCGTCTTCTGTTGAGCTGCATAGTATCCAGGTATACATTTGGCTCATGATCTGTCACAATCGTAAACTCAGCACCCTGCAAATAACACCTGAACTCCTTCAATGCGCAGATAACTGCCAGCATTTCCAGTTCCTGTATGGTGTAGTTCTCTTCTGCCTTTGACAACTTGCGCGAGTAGAACGCTACTGGATGTCCGCTTTGTAACAATACTGCACCGATACCTGGGGGATGGACTGACGCAGCATCACAGACAAGCTCAAATGGCTTATCAAAGTCAGGCAGTATCAACACTGGCGCAGTAGTAAGTGCCAGTTTAAGTTGATCAAAGCTCTGTTGACACTGCGATGTCCACCTAGCAGCCAATGGTACTTTACTTCCTGCATCATAGCGTCGTGACTTTCCCTTACGTTCAGCCTTGTCTAAGCCCTTCAACAAATCTGTTAATGGTCGGACGAGAAGTGCATAACCTTGAATGAACTTACGGAAATAATTTGTAAGTCCCAAGAACGAGCGGCATCATACACTGTCTGTGGCGTAGGCCAGTTTGAAATTGCCTGCACCTTCGAGGCGTCTGGCTTCAAACCGTCCTTAGATACAATATGTCCAAGATATTTGAGCTCGGTCTTGAAGAAATGGCACTTATGCAGTCTTGCCTTCAGATTAGTATCTTTCAGGCGCTGCAGTACTCGTTCTAGCAACGCATAATGCTCCTCCTCTGACTTGCTGTATACCAGGATGTCATCCAGATAAATGAAGACCCCTTTATTGAGCATGTCTGAGAACAGAGTGTTCATTGCTGACTGAAAGACAGATGGGGCATTAGTGAGGCCAAACGGCAGTACCTTAAACTGGTACTTGCCAATATGGGTGTTGAACGCTGTTTTGGGCACATCATCTGGATGCAACACAAGTTGGTGATAACCTTGTGTCAAATCCAGAGCAGAGAAATATTGTGCACCTGATAAGCTGTCCAACAAGTCATCAATGCGTGGCAGTGGATATTTATTGCGAACAGATATAGCATTCAGGGCGCGGTAATCCACACACATACGAAAGCTGTCATCTGGTTTGGGCACAAATACAACTGGTGAGCCGTATGGCGAGCTGGAAGGTTCAATGAAACCTTTCAGTAACAGGTCCTTCACCTGACGTTCTACTTCGTCACGTTCTGATTTAGATAAACGAAAAGCGCGAGCATTTGGAGGCGAAACACCTCCATAGTCTCTATGCACCGCGGAGTAAAAGCACGATATGTACCTAACGACGGAGTCTCAAATACTACCTCAAATTCGCCCAGAAGTGTCTGCAATCGTGTATTACTTGAGTCAGCATCGGCGTCAGCAGTCTGTGACACTTCTCTCACCATAACGAGGAAGCTTTGCTTTCCACCAGCGCGAGACTGTGTTGTCAGTAAGCTAAATGCTTTCTGAGCTGATATGATAGCGCTCTTGGACTCAGAGACGTCTGGAATAAGCGCAGGACATCTGTTCGGATACAGTCGACGTGTTTTCCCTTTACGCACAAGTAAAGATGGTTCTATCCCTTCTTGTGCGTAATCGGCCAACACTTGATACTGCCGACTCCACTGGTCACCCAGAATGAAATCAATACGGGTGCCAAGTCCATCACATAAAACAACACAGTTGCACGATACTGCTGAATCGAAATAGGGACTCGCACATAGCCAGTCACACGCACAAGCTGCCCATTTGCAACTAACACTTCTCGACTCTCAGAACAAATATGCAACCGATTACGTTCTGCATACGACTTGTCAACATAGTTGAGCACAGCACCGGAGTCCCACAGAACAGTCGCATGTAACCCGGCTACCCTCCCTGTGAATACAAACGACGGCTGCTCTACTGCCTCACTTACAGCATGCGTTCCACAAGATAAGGTGGTTGCGCAGTACTGACCTGTCGGCAAATACGGAGCGTTGTAATATAAAGCATATGAACATGGCCACGACGAATCGTTATTGTCAGTGAAACCACTGAACAACTCAGAACGTCTGTCATAAGTTGCCAATAAGGTCATGTGCTTCAGGTACTTGCTCCATGCAGCGTTTTTGATACAAGGAAGTACAAATACAGCTGATGTCGTGGTTGGAGACTGCTTCTTACACTGGAAATAATGATCCAAGCAGGAAACCACTTCCATCACACTGGGAACGATAAGCCAAGTTTTATCCATGCAATCTGTCTGCAGCAATGTATCATAACAGTTGGGTAACAGCAATCCATTCAGTGGAATACAGGACGCAAGCGCTGAGATATCTACTGTACAGTGCGCCTGGCCCCACTCCAGATTAGGTTCACCTCCCACTGCGGATGCTGTACCCCCGTGATCTCATTTCATAGCCTTATACTTAGTACCGCTGCCAAAGCTGAACTGATTCGGATCATTGCCCCGGGAGAGCTCGCGGCGCATAGCAGCCACGCGATCAGCCTTCTTCTCCTTCAGGCACTGATGAGACTTTGGTTCGCCGGTCATGCTGTCAAATGCAGGTTTATATCCGCAGTCTGAGCATCTCTTATACATCGAGAGCAGCTCCTCATCGCTCTTATCGACGAGGTTTTTCAGAGACGGATCAGAGGACTTCTCCTTTCTCTTGACAGCCTTTTTCTTCTTCTTAGGGACCGACTGCCAAGTCTGCTCCTGCTCCGGTTTGCCGCTCTTATCTGCAACCGAGTTGACAGCAGTTTTACCTGCCTTGCCCACTGGATAGTCCTGATAATACCGGCGTGCCGCTGCCTGCGCCTTATTGGCCAGGTCTTGCAGCGGCTCCGTGGCCTTCATATCAATGCCATAACAATTTCGCGACACCTCAATAAGATGTGGACTTGCCAGGGATATTTTGCGAAAGAACAGATCGCAGACGATCTCGTCAAAGTCCTGCAAACTGTTGAGACATCCACTGTAACGGACATAGGCCAGGAATTTCTCCACATCCTCCACAAAAGTGGCAGGTGAGAACTCCATGGCGTGATATTTTGTCGCACAGTGCAACTTGTAATGCGGAATAAGTCCACAGAAGTCCGCGCGGAACTGCTCGGCAGTAATATTCCTGACATCAGGGTACCTCGCGAACCACGTGTTACGTGCAGGACCCTCCAGATGTGCGATCAAGCAAGCAGCATATTGAGCCTCAGGGAGATTATACATAGCCATCCGGTGCACAGACAACTTGAACCACTTATCGAAATCGACAAGCTGGTCAGCGTCGGGGATAGTTGCCGTCTTAGGGCCACCACGGAACAAGTCGAGTTTCACATCAACTGCGCGCACCGTTTTCGCGGCTGGCGCTGGTTGCATACCTGCCTGATTGTTCATAGCTTGCATAGCTTGAGTAAGCGAGATGAGATGGCCGCAAAGCACGTTGACTTCGTTGCTCAAGGAGCCTCCGCCTTGCCCGCCTTCTTGGCCAGCTCCTTGGTCACCACTTTGAGCCGGCGTATCGACATCCATCGCCGATGTAGCCATATTTTCTTCTTCTTGATCGTAACATTAACCGATACCACGTGTAACGAAAACCTTGGGTGATTCGTTGATTAGGATCCCTTGAAGCCGCACGGTATTTATATGCCGAGAACGGATAACTACGCCTCAGCTTACCGTGTCGAGTTTAAGCACGCGACCTGTCCATAACTGTACGCCTCACTTCTCATATGAACTGTGACGTCGTACTTGATAATCCCCGCGTGCACCTAAGTAGTCTTAGGCCGGCACCTATATTATACATGTAATATGAACCGTCGTCATACACGACGCGACACCCAAAGAGGCTTCACCACTCAATAAAGTGGCTGCGCGTTACACGCGCCTGCTTGTCCCGTGGATCTCTGCTGGCTGCTGCCTGCTTGGACACCGCCGGGCGCGCTCTCGCCGGGTCTCGCTCGTTGCGTTGGTACAGTCCGCCACCTGCGACTCCTCCCCTGGAGGCGAGCCACCTGTGCGGGGTTGGCTGCTCCGTCTCGGGGAGCGGCTGCGCGGCCGCTTCTCCCGGTTGATGGGCTGGTAGCGCCCGTTTGGGCTGGACCTGGCGATGAACTCGCGGGGCCGTGCCTGCGGTGCCCGTCGTAAGAGGGCTGCCCGCTGTGACGGGTTAGGGATGGGTTGCTCGCGCGCTCTTTGTCCTCCGGGCGGAAGCCGTGGGGAGGCGGGAATGCCTTGCGTTGGCTCTCCTCTCCGAGCGGTCCCGCGCCTTTGCGTTTACCTCCGTGCGGCAGCGCGCTGTGGCTTCTGCTAGGCACTGTGGCCATCGGGGGTCTGCTGGCATCTTTCTGCTTGCCGGGCAGTGTGTCACGCAGGTCCGCTCGGGGTTGGGCCGCGAGGGTGGCCGTGGATGCCAGCCTAGGTCGGATGACCTCTTGCTGGATGGCTGGGAGTTGCGCGCAGGTGGGCTCCCGCCGTGTGGCGTTCTTCAGCGCCGCTCGTGCCGCCGTTTGTTGCTGGGAGTGCCTTGGCCTGTTCCGTTCTGCCCGGGGGACTGTATGCGCCAACCGGTTCGATATTCTCTTAGGTGGTGGCAGTCTCCTTTGGCTGTTGTGCGGTTCCCTTGGCCTGCTCCTTCTGAAGTCTGGTTTGCACTCCCTTTTTCGATGCCGCGGGGAACTGGATGAGTTCGATTGTCTTTTGGCCTCGGCTGCTGCCTACCTGTGGCTGTGGTGGGGCTGCCGCGGGGTTAGGGTAAGGGTTGGGGGGTACCTCCCTATCATGGTGATGGTTCCCCTCCACTGTGTCGCCCATGCTGAGTGCGTCCGAGTCTGTGGTGTCTTGTGACTCGTCTGCTGCCTCCTCGCCCTCCGTAGCTTCTCCCATGGCCGACGGATGGGTGTGGGCTGGCTGGCCCAGGCACGTTGTGATGGCCTTGCAGCTCTTGTGCCAGGTGGCCGTAGCCCGTGAGGCCAAGTGTCGCCATGTGCCCCCAAACTTCTCAAGTGGTGCCTCCTGCGCATTGGCTGAGTTTCTGAGGGTCTCGTGGTCCACTATTCCGTACTTCTCTCGGCCTTGTGGGCTTTCTGAGTGTCTGGAGGTCTTAGTGGGTTGGTGGTGAGTGAGGCCCTTGCTCCCATACTGTTAGGATTGGAGACTGGCCAAGCCAGCCTCAATCTAGGAGTTCAGGCTACAAGCCATATGCACACTGCTATGCAGCATGCATATGCCTTGGACCTCTCGCTAAGGCTATACGCACATGGCTACCGAGCCATGCACGTATACACCTTAGGCAACACTAACGTGTGTACTTGCAGCATCGTTGTCATGCAAGGTACATCAAGACAACATCCAAGACCTATTCAGAGCCAACACATCCTTAGGGTTAGGGCCCTTCCCCTAACCCCCATTCCGGGCCTCTACTCAGTAGCCTAGGACGGTTACATCAGGTACCAAGCCTACAGGAGTCTATTGGAGCCTACACTCAAGACCTACACGCAAGCGTCTGGCCATGACATAGACCATGGACTCCGTCCTGCGTCGTAGATAGTCTGTGGACTATCTAGTCATGTGCACACAGTACCAACGCGCACAGGTAGCGTAGGGTAGAGTCCCGAAGCCTAGAGGAAGCGTTCCTACAAAGGGACAGTGCTTGGATAGAGTCGGGATCTTGTCATCTTGTCAGTACCGATCTCTATCACCTCGCCCAGTGTAGTCTGCCACATTGCCACAGCAAGGCAGCTCATACCTGCCCTATGCTAACGCATCTTGCATAGTGCACTCTTAGCTGTCATGCTGACAGCCTAACACATACTTCTCAGAATTTCCCTTAAGAAGGTGTTCTGAGTTTCTGAGAGGCTTACTGACTGCTACTTCATACTTCTCAGGCTGTGTGCCCGAGTTTCTGGAGGTCTTGGCAATCTTGCTATTGTACTTCCCAAAGGTTGGGCTCCTAATAGTCTTACGCGGCCTCAGCTGCCACTGCTGGTTCTCTGGCGCTTCGCTATCACATACCTGCCATACCTTCCACCTTTGGAGCTCGTGTTGGATGTTGAACGTGCCGCCGTCTGGCTGTTGTGCGGTGCTTCTGGTGGTTGGTCTGGCTTGTTTGTCTCCGCGAGCGTTGCTGCCTGCTGCTGCGGTGCCACCGACTGCTTGTATGCAGCCATAAATGTGTCTCCCGTGTAGTTCTTGTGTTGCGGGGCACTGGAGGCTGTTTTCGCTCGTGTTGGCTTGGTGATCTGCCATTTCGAGCCTGCTGATACGCGCTACTGTTGCTCTGCTGCCTTCGCGCTGCTGGCAGTCTTCAATACCTTGGCCCATGATGTTTTTTCCGTGGTCGGTGGCTGTGGTGGTGGGGCAGCATGGGATGGTGGTAGTGGTGTTGGCTGGTACTCCACTATGGCCTCCGTGTACGTGAAATAGTTCTCCCGTTCTTCATCCTAGTTCTGTCCCACCACCTGCATACGGAACATAATGCCATCAGGTTTTTGTGAGTGGGGTATTACCGCTGTCCAGTCCGTGGTCCCGTGTGGGTCCCATAATTCCACAAAGCCAAGGCTGAATGGCTCGCCGTCGAGCGTGCGTACGTCCTCGCGCTGGAGACGAATGTCATGTTTAATACCATGTACATAATCAGCCAATCGGAACAACCCTGAGGTCTCAGGCATGGTTGCAATGTGTTCAGCGTGCACACAACGTTGGATGCGCCAAGTGGTTACGACACGCAGAAAAATTACGGGCGCAGAGGTCACAAAGATCCTATGACCGATACCATATCACGCTGTCAGTATGACAGCTAAGAGTGCACTATGCAAGATGCGTTAGCATAGGGCAGGTATGAGCTGCCTTGCTGTGGCAATGTGGCAGACTACACTGGGCGAGGTGATAGAGATCGGTACTGACAAGATGACAAGATCCCGACTCTATCCAAGCACTGTCCCTTTGTAGGAACGCTTCCTCTAGGCTTCGGGACTCTACCCTACGCTACCTGTGCGCGTTGGTACTGTATGCACATGACTAGATAGTCCACAGACTATCTACGACGCAGGACGGAGTCCATGGTCTATGTCATGGCCAGACGCATGCGTGTAGGTCTTGAGTGTAGGCTCCAATAGACTCCTGTAGGCTTGGTACCGGATGTAACTGTCCTAGGCTACTGGGTAGAGGCCCGGAATGGGGGTTAAGGGAAGGGTCCTAACCCTAAGGAAGTGTTGGCTCTGAATAGGTCTTGGATGTTGTCTTGATGTACCTTGCATGACAACGATGCTGCAAGTACACACGTTAGTGTTGCCTAAGGTGTATACATGCATGGCTCGGTAGCCATGTGCGCATAGCCTTAGCGAGAGGTCCAAGGCATATGCATTCTGCATAGCTGTGTGCATATGGCTTGTAGCCTGAACTCCTAGATTGAGGCTGCCTTGGCCACTCTCCAATCCTAACACCAGTTCGGCCTTTGAGGAGGGCCTCCCACTACCTCTTCCTCTCTCTACCCGGTATCCCTCTCTGGTGGGCTCCCTACTCTATCTGGCGAACTGCACCCGGCTTGACATCTCTCATCTAGTGGGAGGCTTGGCAAGACATCTTAAGAAGCCTCTCCCATCCCATTGGAAGGCCGCTACGAACCTCTTACACTATCTCGCCGGCTCCATGGATCTTGCTCTGGTCTACGGATCATCTAAGGGGTTTATGGGGTACACCGACTCTGACTTTGGGGGGGATAAGGAGACGAGACGCAGCACTACAGGAGTCACATTCATCCTACTGTCGAAGTTTCACGTTACATGCTATCAGCCATGCTAACGATGGGTATCTCTGTTGTACAGGTTGATCAGAAACTAGAGCCGTAAATCAACTGTACAAGCCTTGTGCTTATATAGCAGTCTACACACACATGGCGTAATGCCCGAACATCCTAGCATAATGACACTAGCACATTCCGGATGCATCCCGACCACTCTAGGATGACGTAATTCGGACAGTTCCAGAACTTCCGCATTACGCTAGACCATGCCAAACCAATGTCTAACAAGCACCGACTGTTTATTTCAACACTCCCCCAACAGGAGGTGCTGAACACATCATGCAAACGTTCTCCCGAAGACAGGTACTGGAGAACACATCCTCCACACACACAAAAGTAACATGTCATCTGAGTTGGCCGGACAATCGTAGGCCATGCCTCTGTCGTTCAACGCCCCGCGCAAATTCCGTGGCTGCTTGTAAATGGTCCCTCCCATTTTTCAACGAAAGCCTTGCCATCTCACCGAAGCCTTGGGCTCTCCAACCTTCGTGATGCGAAATCTTGCCAGCAACGTTCTTGAACCGACACTGCCCGAAATTCAGCATGACGTGCGTTTGAGCTGTCGTGTCGTCACCTTCTTTCTTGAACGCGTTGCCTTTTTCCATAGGAGTCCTCGCAAATGATAGCCTCGACTTGTCTCAAACAATCGGATATCCATTTCGAGCAACAACGACGTCTCGTACCGAACATCTACCCACATGTTCGGCCTGTCCCTAGAAGTCTGTACAATGTTGTTGACAACAGAGATACCCATCGTTAGCATGGCTGATAGCATGTAACGTGAAACTTCAACATTGTACAGGTTGATCAGAAACTAGAGCCGTAAATCAACTGTACAAGCCTTGTGCTTATATAGCAGTTTTTTTTTTTTTTTGCAAAATGAGGAATGTTACACCGCTCATCAGTATCTCTGTTAAATAGGTTACTCAGGGACTAGAAGCACAAAACAATGTATGCCACGCACTACATTATATACTGCTACACTGAGGACACCTATCATAGCTCTCAGCAATGCTCTCGTTATGCACGGAACCTCACTCGAACGTTCCGTTCTCGTGATGCATGCACTACGTAACCTAGGACTCTCGTAAGCGTCCAGCACCTACTGACTAGCTGATATTTATATCTCAACACTCCCCCTCAGGAGGTGCTGAGATATGTTTGAGGACAGCAAACATACAGGCACAAAAACCGTATGCAAATGCTTCCCCACTTCAGTGCACTGGAGAGCCAACAAAGCATGCAATGCTCATGCAGAACACTAGGCATATGCACTCTGCAAATGCGGCAGTGGCTCACTCAAACTACTTGTTTGCCCATGCAAAGTTCTCATGCAACAACGCCATGCTTTGCAATTCCACAAATGGAATCCTCACAGTCACAAAGTATAGGCCGTTTGAAGCTTGTGCACAACGTGTGCAGCCAGCTCATAACTTGAAGACAAAACAGGTCTCTCCTGGATGGTCTTGCAACTTCTAGAATGTCCTCCACGCTCGAGCCCCATCTCGCAGCTCTGCGTCACGCTAACTCCACGCCGCGCTACCTTGAACCTCTTCTTCACGACAAGTAGCCCACTCGCCAGTCATCTTCTCACTTGACGAAAATACTCCACGAGAACGTTCCACGACCATCTTGGTCGTGCCGAACCTTGTAGCCTAAGACGCGACGCTTTCACACGAAGCTCGCGACTTGTCGTCCATCGAACAAAGTCTCAAAGCAGCAACAATTGGCAAGCATGTGATTACGCAAACAGCCTACGAATGTGCAGCGTGTCGACAAGCGATGCCTAGTTGTAAGCACCTATTTAATGTTGAAGTATGACAGGGTGCAAAATGAGGAATGTTACACCGCTCATCAGTATCTCTGTTAAATAGGTTACTCAGGGACTAGAAGCACGAAATAATGTATGCCACGCACTACATTATATACTGCTACACTGAGGATACCTATCGTAGCTCTCAGCAATGCTCTCGTTATGCACGGAACCTCACTCGAACGTTCCGTTCTCGTGATGCATGCACTACGTAACCTAGGACTCTCGTAAGCGTCCAGCACCTACTGACTAGCTGATATTTATATCTCAACACCTACATGGAGCGGCAATCACCTGGCAAAGCAAGCTCCAGCCTACCGTTTCTCTCAGCACCACAGAAGCGGAGTACCAAGCAGCAGGAGCAGGAGCCAGAGAAGCACTTCGGCTGAGGAAACTTCTCCCAGAGTTAGGGGAACCTGTCTTGGGGTCAGTGAAAATAATGGGGGACAACGAGGCAGCACTTAGCCTCACCAGAAATCAAATGACAACCCCCCGCAGTAAGCACATAGACATTGTCCATCATTTTGCACGAGAGCGTGTAGCCTCAGGAGAGATTGCATTTGAGCACGTGCCTTCTGTCAAGAACGTAGCAGATATTCTTACCAAGCCCCTGCCTAGGGACTTGTTTCTGAGTCATGTAGCAGGCTTAGGTTTGCGCCCGCCACCTTAGGATTTTGCCCTGTCTTGAAATGATGCCCTGTTTTTACCATCAGCCATGGCTGCATGTGGGGGATGTTGCACTACGGTGTACCTCGCATCCAGTCATAGCTGATGGCGAAGTGTGCACAACGTTGCGTTAGGGCTTTCACGTCATCTGCGAAAGCCCGCCTGTTTGCACGTGCGAGATATGCGCACTTCGCTGCGCACTTCATCTCGTTGAGTACGGCACCTAGGTCTTTGTCTTTGCGTACATAGTTGTGGCCCAGACGGTCACATGTTAAGTCTCCAGAGTATCGTCAATAACCCTTGCCCTTACCTTGCGTAACCCCGTGCTTTGTAGCCCTTGTAGATCTGGCCATTGCTGGTGCACACTGTCATCAAACACCATTAGCGCACACTCTCTCCTTGCCGTTGCTCGTTATATTTCGCCTTGCTTGTCATACGCGTTCTCGGCATCTATGCCCCGTGCATCCGGTGCACCGCTTCGCTGTTCTATTGCGGTGTTGTCCCCCGAATTTATGTTGCCCCAGTATATGCATGACCCCCTGCGGATGGTTGCAAAACGCTGGCTCCCTCGAGTGTTATAGAAGCGACAACAACAATAATGATAAAAGCAGTTTTAATCTCAATTGGATTCGATCGCTTTTGCAACAAGAAACCAGCGCCCATTGGGCGGATGTATTAAGTCGGGCCTCAAGCAACGCTAGATCACAAGACACCTTCGAGAGCCAAAAGCCTCGATCCCACATCGGATCGAACATTATATCCATGCATGGGCCAGTTGCAAATAATAAATAGAATAGTGGTGCTCTGCTCGGTTGTGCCTCCCTGTTCGTTAGGGTGCTCGCGTTGCTGTGCTTCCAGCCTGCCAGCCGCGCCTGTTCCGTTGCGGTCTCGCTCTTGTTTTCGTTTCTCTGCTTTCTTTTGGTGCGTTCGTGCAGCCCTTGCTGCAGTCGCGTCGTTTGTTGTGCTCTGCTCGGTTGTGCCTCCCTGTTCGTTAGGGTGCTCGCGTTGCTGTGCTTCCAGCCTGCCAGCAGCGCCTGTTCCGTTGCGGTCTCGCTCTTGTTTTCGTTTTTCTGCTTTCTTTTGGTGCGTTCGTGCAACCCTTGCTGCAGTCGCGTCGTTTGTTGTGCTCTGCTCGGTTGTGCCTCCCTGTTCGTTAGGGTGCTCGCGTTGCTGTGCTTCCAGCCTGCCAGCCGCGCCTGTTCCGTTGCGGTCTCGCTCTTGTTTTCGTTTTTCTGCTTTCTTTTGGTGCGTTCGTGCAGCCCTTGCTGCAGTCGCGTCGTTTGTTGTGCTCTGCTCGGTTGTGCCTCCCTGTTCGTTAGGGTGCTCGCGTTGCTGTGCTTCCAGCCTGCCAGCAGCGCCTGTTCCGTTGCGGTCTCGCTCTTGTTTTCGTTTTTCTGCTTTCTTTTGGTGCGTTCGTGCAACCCTTGCTGCAGTCGCGTCGTTTGTTGTGCTCTGCTCGGTTGTGCCTCCCTGTTCGTTAGGGTGCTCGCGTTGCTGTGCTTCCAGCCTGCCAGCCGCGCCTGTTCCGTTGCGGTCTCGCTCTTGTTTTCGTTTTTCTGCTTTCTTTTGGTGCGTTCGTGCAACCCTTGCTGCAGTCGCGTCGTTTGTTGTGCTCTGCTCGGTTGTGCCTCCCTGTTCGTTAGGGTGCTCGCGTTGCTGTGCTTCCAGCCTGCCAGCAGCGCCTGTTCCGTTGCGGTCTCGCTCTTGTTTTCGTTTTTCTGCTTTCTTTTGGTGCGTTCGTGCAACCCTTGCTGCAGTCGCGTCGTTTGTTGTGCTCTGCTCGGTTGTGCCTCCCTGTTCGTTAGGGTGCTCGCGTTGCTGTGCTTCCAGCCTGCCAGCCGCGCCTGTTCCGTTGCGGTCTCGCTCTTGTTTTCGTTTCTCTGCTTTCTTTTGGTGCGTTCGTGCAGCCCTTGCTGCAGTCGCGTCGTTTGTTGTGCTCTGCTCGGTTGGGCCTTCTTTTCGTTAGGGTGCTCGCGTTGCTGTGCTTCCTGCCTGCCAGCCGCGCCTGCTCCGGTGCGGTCTCGCCCTTGATTTTTGCTGTCTGCTTTCTTTTGTGCGTTCGTGTGGCTTTTGCTGCAGTCGCGTCGCTTGTTGTGCCCTGCTCGGGTGCGCCTTCCTGTTTGTTTGGGTGCTCGTGTTGCTGTGCTCCCTGCCTTGCCGGCCGTTTCCTTGGCCTTTTGTTTTTGGCCCTTGTTGCTCTGCTTCCGCTTGTTGTGGGGGGGCCTTTGTGCTGCAGTCCCCTTGTGCCGCCGCTCCCTGTGCTGCAGGTGCGCGCATGAGTGGCGCCCTGCCGCTAGAGCCGGGTGGGCACGCCCCTGCCAAGGCTGCCCCTTTTTTCGTGTGTCCGGAGCAACAGTGCTCCGCTGGCTTCGCGGTGCAATCGCAGTTGCTGGAGCACATCCGAATCCACCACCCGTCAAGCGGGTGGCAGCTTAACGGAGGTGTGCTCATGCACTGCCCGTCTCCATCCCCCCGTCCGGCATCGACGGCCCCCGCCACCCCCGCCGTGACAGAGAGGTCCCCGCTGGCATACGCGCCGCCGTCCCCGTCGCCGGCCTCACCGCTGCCCTCGTTGCTGGGGTCCCAGCCACGGCCCCCGTTGCAACCCCCGCCGCGCCCCTCGCCGCCGACCCCACCGCGAACCTCCCTCGGCCCCCAGCCGCAGGGCGAGCCCCCGCCCCCGCCGCCGCCCCGCCCACGACCGTCAGAGGTTGCGCTCTCACGCAAACATGGCCCGCAAGGCCCGCCCAGCCTCCCCGAGCCAGCAACGAAACGGGTGAATGCCGGGTCGCCATCCTCTCCGTCCGCCTGTACTGGGCTCGCAACCCCCATGAACGTGGCCCCGTTACGACTTGCCGATTTTTACGCTGTTCGCGCTTTGGCAAGGGCGGGAGCTGCCGTCTGCTCCCGCGAAGGCGAGCGGTGCATGGCGGTAGCCACTGCCATGCGAGCAATAACGAACGCCGGCGGTCACGCACCTGCGCAAGCTGCTTCTTCCCTCCCCTCGGTCCCCCAATCGCCGGGCGGTAGCGCGCACTCTGCGCCCAGACGTTCGGCGCGCTTATCCCCGCCACCAAGCTACGCGATCCCCGGCGCGCAGGGCGCTCTCCTCACAGCAACTCCGAGGCAGGGCCACGCCGCAATCAACATACTCGCGCGCGGAGAAGGCGCGTCCTTCACGTGGCGCGACGAGATCCCGGCCCGCCAGCACGCGCTGCCCTCGCGTGCCTCCGTGGTGGAGCCCATTTCTGTCCTGCCGAGTATGAACCCGTCAAGCTGGCCGACCTGCCAGGCTGCGTCCGCGCCGCGCGCGTCCCCCCTGACGGCCCGGCCTGGTTCCGGTGGGCGCACGGCCCAACAGCGCGGAGCGGTCCTTGCAGTCCCTGCCGCGACCTCTTCCCCCCTCGTTCCGGTTGACCCGCGCATGTTAAGGCGCACCCAAGACGTCCCAGCGCGTGCTAACGTACGCCCTTCAGGCGGCACGCGTGCCGTGGGCCCTACGCCGCCGCGGTGTCAGCCGACGCTGCCCGCGCCAACACCGCCGGCGCCAAGCCCACCGGCTGTGCCTCCACCCCCCATGCATGCACCAGCCGCACCACAACCCGCACTGGGCGGCCCCGCTCCCCCTGCCAGCGCGTCCTGCCCACATAGGGGCCGCGCACGCGGGACGCCCTCAGCGCGGGGTCGCGGCCAAGGATCGAGGACATGCGCTGCACGCTCGCGCTCGGGCACCGCACGCGCTGCCGTTCAGAGGCAGCCAGCGCGTCAGCCTGCCCGCCGCATCGACATACCGCAGACTGTGCCGTCAGTCATTCGCGCGCAATGGGGTCGCGTCTACGCACGCGCGCTCTTGGACGTGGTTGATGCGGTCGAGCGCGCCGACGACCCCCAGGCCTCCGCCGAAGTACGCGACGCCCTGGACACCCTGGCGGACCTTCCCAGACGGGCGCTGGCTGACAACCGCGGCTCTCATGGGCGTAACAGGCGCGCCCTGGCCCGCATGGTCCGCATAGAAGCGGGCCAGGCGCTGGAGGACGAGGATGACGATGACGCCACCGATGAGCGTGAAGCTGCCGTCCCGTGCCTTCGCCGTCGCACCCTGTCGGCCGAGCAGCTCATGGCGCTGCGGGTAGAACGCATGCTTGGCCTCGGTAGTGTGACCCGTAGCGCGCGCGTGCTGGCATCAGCGCCCTTGGCGGATACGCGCTCTCCCGCTGTCATTGCTGCGCTCCGTGAGAAACACCCGTTCGCTGAACCGCCGGTCCCCTTGGAGGACGCCACACCGCCCTTGCGTATAGACGCTGAGCTGCTCGAGCGCGCGCTTAAACGCCTTGACGCCAAACTCGGCTCAGCGGGCGGGCCCACTGGCATGACATATGAGCACGTCTTGGCGGCCACCAAAGCCTCGTCCGCGGCCTTCAATGCCACTCTGGCTTTCGTCAACCTCATGCTCACGGGCAGGCTGCCACGTCACTCGTCGCTTCTGGACTCCTCCCTCGTGGGCATACAAAAGCCGGATGGTGGTGCCCGTCCCATCGCGATCGGCGAGGTCCTTTACCGTCTCACTGGTCTTTGCGCGATGACAGCCTGTGAGGAACTTGGGCGCTCGCTCGCGCCCCTGCAGCTCGCGGTGGGCGTCTCGGGCGGGGTGGAAGCCCTAGTGCATGCGGTCCGGTCGGCGCTGGCTGCTGACTCTGACGCCGCGCTTTTGACCGTAGACATGGCCAATGCTTTCAACGAAGTCGACCGTTCTGCGTTGTTCGCGGCGGTGCAGAAATATGTGCCTGCGCTGCTGCCGTATGTGCAATGGTCGTACGGTGCGCCCACCGACTTGCACATCGTCGGCGCTCCAGCCGGCACGGCTCCGATCCAGTCGCGCACGGGGGTGCGCCAGGGCGACACCCTTGCCATGCTGCTCTTCGCCCTGGTGGTGCAGCACATCCTAGAACGCACTCAGGCTACTGAGCCCGCGGTTGCCGTGCTGGCGATTGCGGATGATGTCAACCTGGTCGGCAAAGTCGCCGCCCTACGTGGGGCGTTTCACACGCTCACTGGGGACCGCGGCATGCCCAGCGTTGGCCTTCGCGTCCAGCCCCGCAAGTGCGCTCTCACTGCAGGGCCTTCCATGGCGGTTGCGGATTTGGCCGCTGACCTGGGCATTCAGCACTGCCCCAGCGGCGTCACGGTGTGTGGCACGCCCATTGGCACGGACGCGTACATTGCTGCCGCCTTGTCTGATCGCGCGGACAGAATCGTCGAGCAAGTGGGCAAGCTCATGGCGCTGCCCGTCAGCCATCAGGCGCAATTTGCCCTACTCCGGTCCTCTCTGTCCATGCGCATGGCGCACCTCTTGCGCACGGTCGCGTGGGACCACCTCCAGCCCAGTGTCGTGCGCGTAGAGGATGCCATCATGGCAGCCGCCAAGACGCTCTTCCAGGTGCCTAGGGTCGGTGCGGCGTCTGCGCGTGCTGTACAACAACTCCGGCTCCCTCTTCGGCATGGGGGCTTTGGCCTGCGCGACGCGACACCCCTCGTCGCAGCCGCCGCGCTTGTGGCAGGAGCTTCTAAGGCGCAAGCGGCCATGCAGGGTGGTCCTGACATGTGTCGGCCCTTCTCGGGCGCGCTGCGGCCGGCGTTGCTGTCGGCGTGGCAACGCGTCTACGACGAAGCCGCTGGCGAATGCGAGTGGGAGGAGAGCACCCGGGACCTGCCGGCGGAGTTCGTGCTTGAGGCCCTACCCCACGTCCAGAAGGCCGTGTCGCGGGTCGTGGGCGATCGTGCGGGCGCGGACGTGCTCGCGGCCTGTGACACTAACACCATGGAGGGCCAGCGTGATGCGGCGCGCCTTCGCAGTGCCTCCACTGGCACGTCGTCGGGCTGGCTTACTGCGCTGCCCGTGTGGTCGGCTCTGCGTCTTACCAACGCGGAGTTTCGCATGGCAGCCCGGCATCGGCTCGGCTTGGGGGTGCCGTCGCTGATCGATGTCCCTCCATGCACCTGCTCCGCTGGCGATTCGACAACGCCGGACCACGCTCTCTCCTGCAAACATAACGCTGGCAAGGCAATTGTGCGCCATGATATCTGGGCTTCTGCCTGGCGCCATGCCATACGCCGCGCTGGTTGCGCGTCGAGCGCGGAGCCGCTTTACAGCAGCCTTGCGGCCCCAGGGGCGCAAGGGGCTGCCAGTCAACGTCGGGGCGACATCCTCGTGGTCTAGCCTGACGGTGGGTTCGGATCCTGGATTGCGTCGTCACGCACCCGGCGGCTGCGTCGTACGTGCGAGACGCAGCGGAGGCTGGAGGGTCTGCGGCTGCGAAGGCTGAGGCACGGAAGCGGGCAGATTTTGCGGAGGTTGGCGAAGGCTCTGCGTTCAACTTTGTGCCGCTTGCTGTTGAGTCTTACGGCCGCATGGGTGTCGCGGCGTCGCGGTTCCTGTCGGAGCTTGGCGACTTGGTGGAGGCGGCGGGTCGGCTGTCCAAGGCCGCTTTTGTACGGACCGTGCGTCGGGAGCTCAGTTGCGCGCTATGCAAGGGCAATGCGCGCATGTACTACAACTCTCTCTCGCGCATTGCCGTTCGTGTCGGGCACAACTTCCAGCCGGGTTGTGATGAGCCGATGGAGGGCCCGGACGATGTCCGTCTTCTTTAGTTGCTTTGTTTGTGTCGTTGTGTGCTTTGTTTTCCTTTGGTTTTCGTCCGTGTTTTGGTAGTCTTTCCTAGTTTGCCGGCCCTGTCGCTTGTAAAAGTTATATCCTTGCGATGCCTCTGAGCATCTCACACATTAGGAGACCGACCCTATCGACCTCAGACCTGCCCGACTTAAACAACACACACACTCTAATGCGATAGCACACACGAGCTATCTCACAGACCCGATGAATCCTTTGAGTTATGGGATCGCCAGGTACTGATGTACCCGGAATCTACATGCATGAAGGATATATATATATATATACCCCGCGGCTGCGTTGTACATGCGAGACGCTGCGGAGGCTGGAGGGTCTGCGGCTGCGAAGGCTGAGGCGCGGAAGCGGGCGGACTTCGAAGCGGTTGGCAAGGGCTCCGCGTTCAGCTTTGTGCCGCTTGCTGTGGAGTCGTACGGCCGCATGGGTGTCGCGGCGTCGCGGTTCCTATCAGAGCTTGGCGATTTGGTAGCGGCGGCGGGTCGGGTGTCTAAAGCCGCTTTTGTCCGGACCGTGCGTCGGGAGCTCAGCTGCGCCCTTTGCAAGGGCAATGCGCGCATGTACTACAACTCTCTCTCGCGCATTGCTGTGCGTGTTGGACACAACTTCCAGCCAGGATGTGATGAGCCGGCAGAGGGCCCGGTTGAGGTCTGACTTGCTTCGTTGTTTGTTTGTGTCGATGTATGCTTTGTCTTCCTTTTTCTTTTCTTTTGTTCGTCTTTCGGTAGCCTTTCCTGGTTTTGCCGGCCCTGTCGCTTGTAATAAACATGCATGAAGGATATATTACAAGCGACAGGGCCGGCAAATCTAGGAAAGGCTACCGAAAGACGAACAACAGAAAAGAAAAAGGAAGACAAAGCACACATCGACACAAACAAACAACGAAGCAAGTCAGACCTCAACCGGGCCCTCTGCCGGCTCATCACATCCTGGCTGGAAGTTGTGTCCAACACGCACAGCAATGCGCGAGAGAGAGTTGTAGTACATGCGCGCATTGCCCTTGCATAGCGCGCAACTGAGCTTCCGACGCACGGTCCGGACAAAAGCGGCTTTAGACACCCGACCCGCCGCCGCTACCAAATCGCCAAGCTCTGATAGGAACCGCGACGCCGCGACACCCATGCGGCCGTACGACTCCACAGCAAGCGGCACAAAGCCGAACGCGGAGCCCTCGCCAACCGCTTCGAAGTCCGCCCGCTTCCGCGCCTCAGCCTTCGCAGCCGCAGACCCTCCAGCCTCCGCAGCGTCTCGCATGTACGACGCCGCCGCGGGGTGCGTGACGACGCAGTCCAGGATGCGGACGCCACCGTCAGGCCAAACCACGAGGATGTCACCCCGACGTTGACTGGCAGCCCCTTGCGCCCCCGGGGCTGCAAGGCTGCTGTGGAGCGGCTCCGCGCTCAACGCGCAACCAGCGCGGCGGATGGCATGGTGCCAGGCAGAAGCCCAGGAATCATGGCGCACAATTGCCTTGCCAGCGTTATGTTTGCACGAGAGAGCGTGGTCCGGCGTTGTCGAATCGCCAGCGGAGCAGGTGCACGGAGGGATGTCAATCAGCGACGGCACCCCCAAGCCGAGCCGATGCCGGGCTGCCATGCGAAACTCCGCGTTGGTAAGACGCAGAGCCGACCACACGGGCAGCGCAGTAAGCCAGCCCGACGACGTGCCAGTGGAGGCACTGCGAAGGCGCGCCGCATCACGCTGGCCCTCCACGGTGTCGGTGTCACAGGCGTCGAGCATGGCCGCGCCCGCACGATCGCCCACGAGCCTCGACACGGCCCGCTGGACGTGGGGCAGGTCCTCAAGCACGAACTCCGCCGGCAGGTCCCGGGCGCTCTCTTTCCACTCGCACTCGCCGGCAGCGTCGTCCAAGATGCGTTGCCAGGCCGACAGCAACAAAAGGGGCAGAGCGCCCGAGAATGGCTGGCATACGAGCCATGCCCAGGTGCATCCCCTGGGTGCAGCCTATGGTGCATGCCAGATAGCTCCGCACAGCTATCTGGGTCCCGTTCAGGGTCATGCACCTCAGCGCTCACGTCAACACACTCCTGCGATGTCAGGGCCACAATACATGTTAGCATAACATGTATCACTCTACAAGGAAAGGCTAGGGGACCTGTGCTGACATAGCGCCTCGTGAGATGGGTCCATCTCACGTGGCGCTACGTAATCACATTATGTAACAAGGGGATAGCCTAGCAGCGCCCTTGTTCGCATCAATGGCCCTATCTTACTGCGGAGGAACTTGCAAAGAAAGGGCCGGCGGCAGCACCGGAGGTGGGGAGTATGTGCGTCGACATGCTGACGCTCATCTGTCTCCTTGTCGTGGCAATCGGCAAGCAGGCAAAACGACTTTCGATATACATTTCGAAAATGGCTGAAGGCGAAATCGTGGACGATGGAGCGGACATCCCGGAAATATCAGAAGCCCTGCGACAGGCTAGCGAGGTATATGCCACTGCCTTTGCTGACGCGTGCATCAAGCAGGAAGTACAGAAATATCTGGAGTTGGATAATCCGATATCGGCCAAGGATTTTGAAAATGCCTTGGACCGCTGGCCTAATGAGAGAAGCGGGGCATGATGGCTTCAGGGGCTTAATGGACGGGATGTCCCGGCTCACAGGAGTCGTGGGCTTGCTGTCGTGCCAGACAGCCAGCGCGGCTTTTTCGCTACTACCATCAGCAGGAAAATTATTATTCTTTGTGATGACCCGGGCTGTGGCCGTCTCTACTGATGCAGCACAGGTAGATGCTGCCTTCCGAGTTATAGGAGCAGATGTAACTCGGCTCAACCGACAGCGCCTCGCTGCATCGGTACAGGTTCCGTGCGTGGAACTGGATATGTGCAGGTTGTATTTCCAGCAGGCATCGCTAATTCACCTTCTGGTGGCGGTATTCGAGGACCTGCACGACTTAAACGACTGGGCCATCAACGAGGAGCAAGTTGGGGAAATTCAACCACCCCTTTGCGATTACAGCACGGAGGAAGCTCACGCAGCAGCACGCGCTCAGATGGCATGGTATCTGGCACCAGTACACGAAATCACAGACGCCAGCCAACTCTGCCCGTCGCGATGTGGGGGTACCATGCCATCGACACCTAAAATCCCCAGTCCAGGTGTTAAATCTGCCTTTCCTGTGGTTACCGCATCTGATGGTTTGAAATTCCTTACCGATCAAATGAAAATCAAAGGGAGTCGGTATAGGATGCCTGATGTCAAAGCGTCTCAACAGACGTGGGTCGCGTGGTTCGATTCAGTAATGGCCTTTACCGCAATGTACCCAAACCCTCATGATGTGGTGGTTTCCACACTTGTTTCTTCGGCACCAATTAGATAAACGAATTTTTGGATGGGACCAGAAGGTAAAGCAATGGCAGGATCCGCCACGCCTTTGGACCGTCCAAGAGTTCTTGCAGCATGTTAAAGCT
>NW_028323510.1:0-43767 GCF_984573655.1 Nuphar pumila | reverse complement strand
GCTGTCTTGCACAGTCATCGCCTTCCCTGTCAGGGCGCATAGTTTGTGTTGTTTATGGCTATCGCGCCTGCTTCTGACAGCCTACAAGCTGGCTGACCTTACCACTTTTCCTCCAACCGCATCCTGTTGCAAGTCTTGTGCATTGCTGTGGTGCCCTCATTGATTTCATCGAATCGGGCCTTTGTTTGTTTGGAAAAATGCGAATTTGTCCCCTTTGGAATTACAAAGTTTACGTGCTTATCGCCTCAGCACAACTGAGACAGCCAGTAATGACTTCAAAATAGCAAATAACGGTTTTCCATAATTGACACCTCAATAAGGTGCAATAGCAGTCTGACTGTCTCTGCCGTTGCCAACGTCGAACCCCTCAAGGTTGGTTTGCATGTCATAAGTGTATTCTTATCTGAGGAAGCCATGAAGATTGCTGTCTGCGGCATGTCAAACTGACTCGTTTGTGCAGTACTTCAAACAAGAAATGCCAGCAGCGTACGGGAAAGCCTGATCAATGATTGTGTAATCACAGCTTGCTTGCCTCCAGACATGCCGATGCTGAGATCAACATGCGATGTACATGACCCCTTGAGCGGATACCGCCATTGTTATCATTGGGTGCTGAGCAGCGTCGCAGATGCTCATCATGATCAACGGCTTGCTTATAATTCATGAGTCAGGATTCCTCGCTTGACGGGATAAGCACGGAGGTCATTTACATACACAGCCTATCTTTACAGAAATGCCTTTCTCCAAAGAATCAATGGTTCATCACGGCGCGCAGTGACATGGACATGGCCTTGGGGCTTTGAATGTGGAATGGGTATCCAACGGAGAGGTGAGGGGAATTTCAACAGGGCAGTCGCCAAAGCTGACATGCTTATGGAAGGTAGCTGGTTGAAGGGAATGGACTTCCAAGTCCACCATCTTCAGACCTGAGATCAGCTTGTGCAAGATGCTGTGATGGTTCACTCGGTCAACGAATCCTGTATTTTTTAAGAAAGTTTCAGTTTTTCCGTGAATCCCAGTATGTTGCAGATTGGTTGAAAGTCTCAAAGAGATTGTGAAGTGCAGTGTTTGAAGAGTTGACGTGCGACTCGAATCTGCGAAGGTCTGCTGGCCTCGAGTTGTTCCACGTGGGTCGATGGGAAACTAACAGTTGATAATCGATAGTGTGCGAAGCATTCCTGCATTCTCCTTGGTTCCTGGATGATCACGTTTAGACGATACTGTCGGCATCATGCTAATGAGCGGTGTAGCCTCTGCCTGTTTCTTGTGTTGTCATACTCTAAAACAATGTTCTCTGCAGACGCCATCACTGCCAGCACAGAAATCAACACCAGTACCCGTGTCACAGGCAACACTGTATGTCTCCCAATGTTCCCGCGTGCTGTTCGAGCGTGTCGTGCTTCACCAGGGTTGCGACAATTGACATCTCGACAGACGTTTCACACCAACCGCGTGTCACACGCGTATACAAATGTGAAATTTCATCTGCGATAAGGACGTTTGGTTCGATACCACATAGCTTGCCTGGTAATTAACCTCCAAGGACGTTTTGTTTACACGGCCATGTTGGACATGCCACGGTGATTCGGCACCCCTATGGCCGTAGTTGGTCATGAAACTTTCCTGTACGACTTTATGGTTTTCTGGGTCACGTTCGGGTCCATGCTTTGATGATTACCACAGGGATGCCCTTTGGGTTATATATGCATGAATGTTGGAGACGCTATGCAATAATGTCCGTCATGCTGACACAACAAATAACGACATGTCGATTTCGTTCTTGTAGTGCCGTGTCGCAGATGTGTCGATTCCAGACCTTGCCGAAGGCTGCGTCAACTCGTGAAGACCGTTCGGTTGATTCAATCACAAAGGCCGTCGCCTCAACTACCGACCAAGTGTCCATGCAGTGCACGATTTTTGCAAAGACATCATTAAATTTTCTTGTGAGTATGAACTTGCCCGCTCGCCAGCTGGCAATGCCATATGGCATCCCAGCCGAACGGAACGTTCTGGGGTACGTCCAGAGACGTCAGCTACAGAGACGTGTTGCTACCGCGGACGTTCCAGGATGACAATGGTCAGCTGGACACTCGCGAAATCCTGTACAACTCGCAGCCTTTAGCGCACTACCTGAAGCAAGGTGGGACTCTGCAACTCAAATGGCAGCTCTGGCTCACCACAAATGCCGGATGCACATGTCAGGTTCTGAGGTCGTCCAAGACTGACGTTGAGGTCCAACCAGGGTGCATGCTGAACGCAGGGAACATTCTCTCCTGACGCCTTGAGATTATTTCCAAAACTGTGGCATGCATGCATGTCGCCTTGATGAAAAACATAAATGCTTGGCCGGAGCCGTCCATGGTAAATCATTTGTCAACGATCACTGATCATCAGGTGATTAGGCCTGCCTAGGGGAATATTCCCTTGTTGGTGGTTGGTATTTCACATGCCATGCATTGACACGCTCCCAGCAGTGTCAAGTGCATGATTTATAGATAAGTGCGCCATACCATGGCAATTATCGCTTGGCTTCCTCTGCCAGGAACTCAATCGTCAAGCATCCAGATCACGGTACATCATACATTTGCGTTCCCATTCCAGCCATTGCCTTGTTCCTGTACGGTGCGCGTGAACCTGACCATATGAGACGATACACATTGAACTTGACATGGCAACGGTTCACCGTTATCGTGGCATCGGGTCAGCAACATGTTGTGGTTCTCGGGGGGTTGGTCTGCTTCCGAGACACAAAGACGGCTTATAAGCGTATACAACGGCACGTGCTTCGGCGGCGCATTCAAGAACTGGACGCTTAGACCTGCAGTTGAGTCGGAAATATCATTGTACCATTCTGCCGTGGCAAATGAAGCGTTGAAGATAGCTGCACGCATTTTTAGCTGCCTTCTTTCTGAAGGGTCCGTCGCTGCTGGCACACGGAGTCCCAACTGTTGCATCCCATTGGCTGAACCCATGAGGCGGATTGCCGCATCCTGTAAGCAGCCTCAACACCACCTGCAGGTCGTGCTTTCTCTACTTTCGCAGTCAGAGCAGCTCCACAGGTGACATGTCCATGTCGGTTCGCATGTTAAGGGTCGGCAAGCCAGGGTAAGCTGTCAATAAAACCTATTTGGCTCCCATCCGCTGATGGCAGGGATGTATGTGGGTCCGTCCGACCAGAGAGCGAGATCAGCTATTTCAATACCGTCTCTTTCACCTAACAAAAATCATTTAGCTTAGGTTGCTGATTTTCTTGTGTGTTTTGTCTTAGTTTGTGACGTTGTTTTCAGTGTTAGTTTCTGTGTTTTTTCCTGTATTGCCAGCCCTGTCGCTTGTAACAAAATCATTTTATTTTCACAACATCCTTCAGGGGCCCCGAATCAGGCCGGAGGACAGGTGCTATACCTGCCGCCTGAGATTATGTTTTCTATTTGCAGCGTTCATCACCATGGTGTTCAGAAAAGACATGGACGCCTGGTAGGCCACTGGGCCCCAAGCCATCGACTTCGTCAAAAAGGAGAACTCAAGCAAGCTACCAACGTAAGCTGAGCTGCTGACTATCGCTGGTGTTGGCTTCTTCATGGACGCATACGACTTGTTCATCATCAACATGGTAGTGCCCATCCTCATTCTCGTCTACTTCCCCATGGACAAATCCAACCCCCATCTCGACGGCAAGCACATTCCTTATGGCCTGCAAGGAGGCGTTCAAAAGGCCTCTGCTAACATCGGCAACGTCATCGGCAGGCCAGATAGCTTTCGGATTCATGGGCGACTCCTTCAGCCGTCTGTTCATCTACGGCAAACTCGTCATCGTCTCCATCATTGTCACCATCTGCGTGCCGGACTCGCTGTCCGGGAAGGACGTCATCACCTGGATCACAATCTGCCGAATCATCATGGGCATCGGCATTGGCGGCGACTACCCCATGTCCGCAACCATCGTCGCGGACCGTGCAAACCTCAAGCGCCGTGGCGCACTCATGGCAACGCTCTTCTCCGGTCAGGGCTCGGGAGGCGTTGTTGGCGCGATTGTGCAGTCATCGTTATCAGGTCGTACAAGCACCAGGTGCATGACCTTGGGGACGTACACAAGCTCTCGGGCGCCTGGCGAATCCTCATCGGCGTGGGCCTGATCCCCGCCATTGCAGTCCTCTACTTCCGCCTCACCATGGCGGAATCCACCAAGTTCACGGAAGCGCCCCACAGATGCTACTTCGTCTCCCCCCTTCTTGCCAGATGCATCGACGTCGTCTGCGTTCCGCTGAGCAGCCCTCTCATCAACTCGGCCGCCCACTGAGTAAATGAGCGAGGGGTCGTCCTGCAGTCGGAAGAATCTCAATCCAACACCGCGTTTGGATGGAAGCCTGCTGGTGTTGTGTGAAAACACGGGGTATTGATGGATCTGATTACAAGACAATTACTGCGCAATAACCGTCAGTCACGACTAACAATGCGCACTTCCAAGGTACCAATTGGGCGGGTCCCAAATGCTCAAGCTAGATTGATCGTAAGAAGTCCTCGATGCTGGCATGCATCGACGTATTATTCGATCCGGACATGGACCCTCTTGAGACATCTCTAGGCATCCTCATGTGCTCGAGGACCGTACCACCGAATCCTAGACCTACCCGCCAGATTCACGTACACGGTCATGTGCACGGCCTTGAATGCCCTTATAATCATGCACGGCCTAGCACGATTATAAGGCCTAGCCATGACCCGACTAATGCGCTATTTCTATTGTCTAATCCCCACAGGATTCACACAAAACACGTCACCCCCTTGTACACAATCACCACGATGGGGGAATCCTGTCACGGAAAGCCGACATGTTATGCAAAGTCAACGATTACTCCACGTCTCATACTCGAGTGGAGAATCCGGGTGCTCGCCGTCGGTCCCGACCGACTCGCAGGCGGAGAATCCGTCCTCGCCCCGAGATGTTCCGACAGCGAATCTGCTGACAACCGCTCGGAGAGACGACGTTCCAGCTCCTGTTCAAGGGCGGCCTACTCCGTCTGCAACGTGCAGCACCTAATAAACATTTCCAAGTCAGGTCTTTCTGCCTGGACGTGCTTGGATGGCTTGAGCGGGACCTGCCAAGGATCCTCGGCCCTCGCTCCAGAGGTACTTGCGAGCGCGGGGAAATCTGCCTGACTCGGCAGCCGCTGAGGGGTCTGCAACACAGCTTAGTCCTTCAATGCATCTTTCCTGAACACCGGGGATAACCAGTTAACCTCATCTGGCTTCATAGACCTGTAAATCTCAGCTCTCACTTGCCTAGTGCAGCTTCCCAGATACTTTGAACTGAGAATGTCAAGGATGAAGTTGTATACCACATTCCAGTAGCTCAACTGCGTATCAGCAGACTTACCATGACGATAGAGTCGCCAATGCCCATGTGGTTGCGATAATGTTGCAAAGATACTGCATCCACATGGACGTTGGCAACTCAAAGTGGTACTTGGGAGTCAGTGCTAACATTCCCATCTCCTGAGACAAGCGTAACTGGATCATCCTGATTACCATAGCCAGATCATCGCAACCCGCACTTAGAATCATTGTCAAGAGATCACCTCTCGACATTGATTTCAGTTTAGGTGCCAATATGCCTCTTTGTAAACCCAATCCATGGCAGAACACCACAGACAAAGACAATACCATCCAACCAGTTCATGTTACCAAACACTTGCAGTGATGTTGGACTGTGGCAACTCTTGCATACAAATCGGTGTGCTTGCCAGTGGTTCGTCGCTCGGCTCTCTGACATGTGCATCGGACTCAGCTTTGTGATGCGCATGTGCAGGGAACTTGATCATCATCGCAGCTGGCTACTTGCCTGGGTACTACTTCACTGCGTTCTTTGTGGAAAAGATGGGCCGCAAGGCGATTCAGATCATGGAATTCTTCGTGACAGCTGTCTTCCTCGGCATCGCAGGCGGTGACTTCGATTCCTTGAAGGAAAAGGCAGCCCCCTTCTTTATCGTGTTCGCCCTGCTCCTGTTCTTCTTCAATTTTGGTGCCAATGCAACCAACTTTATCATCCCTGCTGAGGTCTTCCCCTCCCGCGTTAGGGGAGCGACCGCTCACGGCGTTTCAGCTGCCATCGGCAAGCTGGGGGCTATTCTGGCTTCGCTCGCGTTCGTGGAAATCGCAAATAAAATCGGCACCGACAAGGTTCTCCTCTGTTACCAGCGACAGGGCTGGCAAAACAGGAAAAAACACAGAAACTAACACTGAAAACAACGTCACAAACTAAGACAAAACACACAAGAAAACCAGCAACCTAAGCCATGCCGGGATCTTCGTGCGGTGCATAAAACCCGGCATGGAAGTCCGAGCCGATGTTCACGGCGATACGAGAGAGGGACTTGTAGTACATGCGCGCGTTGCCCTTGCACAAAGCACAGCTGAGCTCCCGACGGACGCCACGTACGAAGGCAGCCTTGGACACCCGGTCCCCCCCCCCTGCCGCCAATTCGCCAAGCTCCGAAAGGAAACGCGAGGCGGCGGAGCCCATGCGGCCAAACGACTCCACGGCGAGTGGGATGAAGTCGTAAGCGGAGCCCTCCCCAAACTCCTCGAAGGCTCGTTGCTTCCGCAGCTCCGCCTTCGCTGCCGCGGATCCGGCAACCTCTGCGGCATCGCGAACAAACGTGCGTTGTTACGCACCCGCGGCCACCGGGTGCGTAACAACGCACTCCATGACGCGGACGCGGCCGTCAGGCCAGACAGTCAAAATATCCCCGCGACGAAGACCAGCAGCCCCCTACGCCCCCGCAGCTGCAAGGCTGCTGTATTGCGGTTCCACGCTAGACGCGCAGCCCGCACAGTGGATGACATGGCGCCAGGCCGAAACCCAGTAGTTATGGCGCATCGATGCCTCACCTGCATTGCGGTTGCACGAGAGAGCGGGGTCCGGCGTCGCGGAGTCGCCGGCGGTGCAGTGGCAAGGCGGAACATCCACCGCCGTTGTCACCCCTAGACCGAGCAGGTGACGCCCCGCTGCAAAGAATTCTCCATTGCTAAGGCGCAAAGTGGGCGCGGTGGGCAGCGCAGTTAGCCATGCAGATGCAGGTCCACAGGACGCACTGCGGATACGCGCCGCCGCGCGCCGACCGTCTGCGGTGGTAGTGTCGCAAGCTTCGAGGAAGGCCGCGCCCAAGCGATCGCCAACGAGGCGTGACACGGAATTCTGAACCCCGGGCAGCTCCGCTTCAACAAACTCGGTTGGCAGGTCACGCCCGCTCTGGTCCCATTTGCATGCCTCGAATGCATCATCAAAGACACGTTGCCAAGCGGTCAACAACCCCGCGGCCTTGTCACACTCGAGAAAGGCTTGCATGCATCCGGGCCTTCCTTCATAACCGCTTGCGCTTTGGAGGCCCCCGCCACCAGCGCCGCGTCTGCGACAAGCGACGTTGCGTCGCGCAGCCCAAATCCGCCGTGCCGCAAGGGGAGTTTGAGCTGTTGAATCGCACTCACCGACCGCGCTCCAGTTACAGGCACCTGAAAAAGCGCAACAGCGGCCGCTGTAATGGCTTCCTCCACTCGCGCAACGCTGTGTTGCAGGGAGCCCCACGGCACCGTGCGCATGAGGTGCGCCATGCGAAGGGACAGGGAGGATCGGAGCAAGGCAAAGTGTGCCTGAAGACTGACCGGCAAGGCCCTGAGTTTGTGAATCTGTGCGAAAATAATCCGCGCGGGCGTCCAGGGTCGCTGCCTCGTACCTGTCCGTGCCGATCGGCGTGCCGCATACCGTGATTCCCTCCGGGCAATGCATGATGCCCAGGTCTGCCGCCAGCGCCGCAATTGCCGGCGAGGGGCCCGCGGTGAGCGCACACTTGAGCGGCTGCACGCGCAAGCGAACGCTCGCAACCCCTTGCGCCCCTGTGAGCGCGAGAAACGCGGCACGCAGCGCGTCCACTTTGCCAACCAGGCTGATGTCGTCGGCGATTGCCATTGTGGCGACGGTGGGCGCCGCTGCTGAGGTGCGCTCCAGGATCTGTTGCAACACAAGGGCAAAGAGCAGCATGGCCAATGTGTCGCCTTGGCGCACCCCCATGCATGACTGAATCGGAGGAGTGCCCGCCTGCGCTCCAATAACATGCAGGTTCGTAGGGGCGCCGTACGACCACTGAACGTACGCCAACAACGAGGGCACGTGTTTCTGTACCGCCTTGAAGAGCGCCGATCGGTCCACTGTATTGAAGGCGTTTGCCATGTCAACGGTCAGTAATGCCGCCTCGGAGTCGGACGCTAGCGCTGAGCGGACGGCGTGTGCAAGGGCCTCTACTCCTCCAGAAACGCCCACCGCGAGCTGGAGAGGCGCACGTGAACGACCAAGTTTCTCGCACGCGGTCATTGCGCATAAGCCTGCGAGGCGGTATAGCATCTCCCCTATCGCAATGGGCCTTGCCCCACCGTCGGGCTTTTGCAAGCCCACGAGGGACGACTCTAGCAGCGACGGATGGCGCGGGAGTTTGCCCGCAAGCATGTGGTTGATGAATTTTAGGGTCGCATTGAAGGCCTCGGATGAGCCTTTCACCGCAGCTAGCACGTGCTCGTACGTCATGCCGGTGGGCCCACCTGCCAAGCCGTTTGGCCTCGAGTCGCTCTAGAGCGCGCTTGAAAGTGTCCTCGTCAACGCGAAGCGGCGGAGTGTTGTCCTCCAGCGGGGCCGGGGCCTCAGCAAATGGATGTTTCTCGCGCAGGGCCGCGATGACCTCAGGCAGACGGGTATCAGCCAGGGGCGCTAACGCCAGCATGCGTGCGGCGCGTGTCACACTGCCGAGTGCGAGCATGCGTTCCATACGCAACGCCATGATTTGTTCGGCTGACAGCTTGCGGCGCCGAACACGCGGGATAGCCACCTCTCGCTCATCCGTGACCTCGTCATCGTCCTCGTCCTCAAGGGCTTCGCCCGCCTGTATGCGTGCCATGCGGGCCAGTGCGCGCCGATTGCGCCCGTGTGACCCGCGGCTGTCCGCCAGCGCACGTCGCGTAAGGTCCGCGAGGACATCCAAAGCAGCGCAGACCTCCACGGACGAGCGGGAGTCGTCAGCGCGCTCGACATTGTCGTTGACGTTCCTGACTGCGCACGCAAAGGTGCGGCTCCACTGCGTGCGGACGGCCGTCGGCACTGTTTGCGGAATTATGATACGCGCGGTAGGGCGGCGGGCTGGCGTTTGGTGGTTGACGGCGCGCAAGGCGCCTTTGCGTGAGCGTGCGGCCGGTGTGCTCGGCTGTCGGCCACGTCCGCGCGTCAATGGCGCTGGTGACGCGCGGCGCTGTTGCTGCCTGACGGACGTTCCAGCACTGGGGCCGGCAGCAATTGGCGTGGGCAGCGCTCTGATCGGCATCGGCGTGGGCGGCGGCGGGGGGGCGGCCCGCGGCATTCGAGCCGGGGCTGGCACAGTCGGGAGTTGCGAAGGCATAACGGCGGCAGCTGGATGCGCATTGAATGCGGAGCGAGCGGTGCTCGGTGCCGAAGGGGCTGAGGGGGCCTGGGCGCGGCGTTGCAGTGGCATCGGCAGGGCGCTTCGGGGCTCACCGCTGGCATGGGGGACGGGCGCAGTCGGCGGCAGCGGAGTGGGCTCAAGCAGCGGCGGAGAGCGGCGTGGAACATCGTTACCAACACCTTGCCGATGCGGCAGTGCACGAGGGCGCAGGCGTTCTCCTCATTTTCATGGCGGTCTCACTCGTGGGCGTCCCCTTCACGCTGCTGATCCCTGAGACCACCGGCTACGATGCTGATGTGATCGACCTTGAAGAGCTACTTGCGAAGGCAAAGGCGAGGGACAGTGACACGGGGGGCCGTGTGTAAAGCCATACAGATGTTGACACCGTCTCATGTAGTTACGAAGTCAGCGCACTTCAGAACTGTGGCGCCTCTGGGTGTATGCCCTCCTAAAGCCAGGCGCTTTGAACACATACCTTTCCCTTTGCCTTGAGAATATGAATGACTATGTTACCTGGTACCAGGGCTCACGCTTTTTGGTTTGCATATGACTAGTTTAGCTGGAAGTGGTATGTCGCTTGAGGTGCACAGGGTTCTAGGTTCCCACTTCTTGCAAGGTCTGTCTTATATGCAGTTGCTAAGGACGTGTATACTGGCGTACCGACGAGAACAATTCTAGAGAACAATCCTAGAGAGTGAGACCTGTTGTTGTATTCATTCCCAGTTCAAGACATGTAACAGTTTGCAGTACGCTTTTCACGTATCACGAGATAGGATACCCACTAACACCCAATGGCATGCATTTGTAATGCCTGAGCATGCATGCATTTGACAGGCACAGAACATGTGAATTATGTACGTGATACGTAGGTCACGGTACTTGATCAGACAGGAACGCATAGTCAGAGAACATGCCACGCGAGCTCCCTTTAAGGAGCTGTGATCACTCAAACTCCTCATCACACGCTCCATGCTTTGACTCAAATGCCTTTGTTCCTGTGATAAGTTCTTCCTTTGGCAGATAGGCACTTGTGTCAGTTCGAGATTACCTGGCGCACAGCTACATAGGATGCACTTCTCCAGATCCCAAGACAAAGGCACGCAGCCAAGCGTTATGTGCATATCAAAACTGTGTGCAGAACTGTATCCTCGCTCTTGAGAACCGTGAAAAAATGAAAGTATGATACTGAACCTGCAGGCTGTGGCTTTGCCTTTCGGCAGGGTTCGTGACGGTCTCGGCATTTGCCCTTCGGTGTGATTGCGAGGCTTCCGGCGCACGCAATCATCGTCTCAAATGTCTTTTTGATAGCCTTTCCTCCACCTGTGAAACACATACTTCGGGGACTTCCCTTCTTCGCTCTTGACTACATGCTTTGCTCCTTCATCCACCGGCCGAAAGTAACCATTGTACATACGTCCATGCACAAAAGCAAGGTTGATGAAAATCACAATTAATCGCAGAAGATGCACATGCAGAGGCTTCTGTTGAAGCTGTGGAGGCCCTCTTTGCAGGCCGCGAATGCACTTCGAAGGTGTGATTATGGGATGCACCTATGACGCCTGATGTTTCAGGGTCAAGGTTGATGAAACTTCTGGCTGTGATGCATACTGAAAGATACTCCAGGATTTGCAGCAGTGCTTTTCACTCTCCTATAGTGGGAGTGATTTCTGAGATTGGTGCCATGGCTCAGTATCACTTGCTCAATACTGAATATGGTATCAGTAATCACTGGCTCAGTAACTCGCTGTGATATCACTTGCTTAGTATCAGGCGCCAGATCAGCCCTGGCTGTCAATCGTCAACGCCGCCTTCTTTGGGCTGGCGTGTCCCTTTTCTTTTTCACTTGCTTAGTATATCATATACTAGGGATATGCATGATTTCTCAAAGCAGCATTCTTGGCCCTCAGGGATGTGTTGGCCTAGCTATTCAATATGCACTTACAGAGCTGCACAAAGCGAGTAAACTCTCCTTCTGTGCTGCAGTTAGAGATACGTCTGCAATGCAAGCAAGTGCGGGGTAGAGATTTCTTGAACAAGAGCGACCCATTCTGTGTTGTGTACCATCAACACTCCGGGCAATGGTTGGAGATTGGAAGGACGGAGGTCGCCAATAATCAGCATGGTAAGCTCCTCTTCATGATCTCCCGGGTCACCAGACTGGCCTTGATGTGCATAAACGTGCTGAACAAGTTGCAAGTCTGCTATGCAAACTGCATCGAATTGTTCAAGGGTAAGTCAGTCGGTGAAGCCAGCCAAGGCAGGTGGAAAAGAGCAGGAATGGACAGGAATGGTCAACGTGTGGAAGAGCTGTCCAGCAGGAATTTGTGGTTTGCAAGTTACAATAACCGCTTATAAGAGAACAGCCAAGCATAACTAGGTAATCCAACGTGACATGCTCCACGCCGTTGGCAATCCTTCTGGTCCTCTACCTGATTGATGATGATGATGTATCTTTACCCTTTGCGACCTTGGGGCTGCCATTGGCGTGGACGTGCGTCCCGACAAGTGCGGTGTGTATTCACCCAATGCTCAAGCTGCGGCTGGCACAGCGGCAGCCCTCTGCATCCCTCATTGTGCTGACGGTCTCGCAGCCGCTGGCACCCCCTTGGCACGGACGCCTTCGTCACAGCGTTTGCACAAAAGCAGGCGGACACCATCTGCAGCAGCATTGACACACTGCTCGACACCCCGCTTGCGGCACAAGATAAGTTCACAATTCTGTGCTCGTCTGCGCAAATGCGCATCGCACACCTGCCGCGTGTCACCCCATGGAATCGTGTGGGTGATTCCATTCAGCGCGTCGAGGCCAAAGCAGCACAGGCCACGTTTGCCATCATGCAACGTCCAGAACAAGCCGACGTGCACGCCGGCCAACTGACCCTGCCACTCCGTCACGGAGGCATGGGCATCCGCACCACCACTGCGCTTGAGGCACAGGCTGCCTTTCTATCCGCGGCAGCCATGACGGAGACCACCATGCGTGACGGGCCTCAGCAACTCCGCCCCTTTGCTAGCCCCATTGGTGCCACCCTCAAGCAAACATGGCAGGCGCTGCACGCCGAAGGCGACGCGAAAGCCATCTGGCCCTCGGAGGTGCTGAACATTGACGAGGATTGCGTTGACACCGTTCTCCCCACGTACAGCGCACCTACGCGCGATTCATGGCCCAACGCCGCAGCGACAACCTCCTGGCCTCGTTCGACGCCAGCACCGAAGCTTGGCCGTCGCGACATAGCTCGCATGCGCAGCTGCGCGTGGCGCGCCTCCTCCATATGGATGGACACGATGCCACTCTCTATGGCGTTGCAGCTCTCGGACTCTGACTTCATCAGCGCCATGCACCACCGTCTCGGCCTTATGCAAATGCCTGCCAATGCACCTGGCATTCGGTGCTGCTGTGGGCAGTACATGCAAGCGGGCGATATCGACAACGCAATGACCTGCCGGTCCCAGTGCATGTCAATGACGTTGCGCCACAATATTCTCACAGAGACTTGGCGCCGCATTGCCTCTCGCACTGGGATTGCATCATCCGTTGAGCCGACACTCCGCAGACTGCCAGGCGCTCAAGCTGCCGCCATCGCACCACACTCTGCGGCATGTGGAGACATCTTGTTCGTATTACCAAGCGGTTCTCACATTCGCCGACATCTCGGTTGTGCACCCAAGCGCACCCTCGCACGAGCAAGCCGCACCAGCAGAAGGTGGCGCAGCAGCTGCACGGGATCAGCTGAAGCGGACAAAGTATCAATCCGCTGACCCCAATGGCTACGCCTTCAGCCCTGTGTCGCATGAGACGTTCGGCCGCATGGGCAAGCCAGCGATGGAGCTGCTTAATACCCTGGCGACAACAGCGAGTGCTGGGGTTGACGTTATCAAGGATGGATTTGTCACCAATGTGATACGGGAACTCAGCATTGGCCTATGTAGGGGCAATGCTATCATGTACCGGCGTTCTCTGCAAGTTCTAGCTCGTGCCAACAGCCGCACGCTTATGACAGGCTTGCTTGTTCCGACCGCTGACTTTCAATGAGCTGTATCACTTCGAGTGTGCTGTCTTTGTTGCTTGTTGACTATTTCCTGCCAATATCTATGTGATGTCATGATGTATCTTCTTGCAACACTACCGCATCCACATGGATGTTGGCAACTCCAGGAACTGCTTGGGATTGATTCACCACAGAAACTATCGATTTGAACGAGGACTGGTAGGACTTGAAGCAACAATCAGGATCCTCCTTGCCGGCTCTGACCACGAGAATTTCTGTGTAGATGTGGAGTTTGTGCGATCGTTCCAAATCAGCTACAACTTTGAGCAGCGACAGCCGATGCGAGTCAAAGTCTACGACATGGACCAGAAGGTGGCTTCAGCTGACGGAGTTGACCTGTCCAAGCAGGACTACCTTGGATGTGTCGACTTTGAGGTGGCTGAGCTGGCACGGGCCCCGTCGCAGACGCTCATGAAGTCTCTCGGAGACCTCGCTGGTGCCTCGGGCACGGTCACCATCATAGCCGAGGAAGCAGTCAACTTCAAGAAGGAGATGACGTTCATTGTCCGTGGCCACAAGCTCGCCAACAAGGACGGGTGTGCCTCGAAATTTGCACCAATGCCAAAATTTGACGGGCAATCTGTTGTTGTGGTGTCCAAAGAAAGATTGATCCTCACAAGCGTGGACAGTTTTAGAACCTGGTAAGCTAGGTTTGCTACACCCATCAGGCCCAGGTTCATCTGGCTAGACGGGAAAGTGAATCTTTTCTCAATCCGAAGCCCAGGAACAAAATATCAGAGCTGAAGTTAAGAGATTTGAGTGCACCATAACAATACCTACAAAACGGGCGGTCTCAGTCACGCTTTTGGACTCGCCGCCAAGTTTACATAGAGACAAAATGTTGAATTTTGGGTACTTACGTAAGGAAAAATAACAAATTTCATGTCACGCTCCTAAAGAACTTGCCCGTTTGTTGGTATTGGTACGGTAGCTTGCGCTTGTTGCATGATGTGCTGAACAACCGTTGCCAGCCATTGGCTACTGCATCCTAGTAAGGCCAAGATCCTTTGAAGCTTTCAGTGCCACACGTCCATGGCCGATACACCAACAACAACCCGTCTCACATAACCATGTCGTGCGAATTGTTGCCACCAACACGACCATGTCATGTTCTCATTAATCATGCTTGTTGACGATATCTCATTTTAGCAGTAGCATCGCATCCACATGGACAGCCGCATGTCCCATAGCGACTTGTGAATTAATGCTACGTGCACCGATTGATACACGTGGTGATACCATGTCAACCATGATCAAATTAGCTGTCATCTGATTCTTGCCAGAATCCTTTTCACTATTGTCTTACAGGGACACCGCCCAAGCACGCCGTACCGAAGGCTTCCTCTGGAAAGCCCACATTGCTTTTGAAATGTAGAAATTGTTCTCGACAAATAAATCAATGACTTGGCGGATGCCGGTCCTATACAGGTGGGGAGGCAAGAGCGATCCATTCCTGAGAGTCCACCGATGCAAAGAGACCTCTTCCGGGCAGGTCTGGCAGCCAGTTTTGCAGTCTCCCACTATCATGAACAACCTGAATCCTGTCTGGGCGGACCTCCACGTAGCCCTCGGCATCCTCTGTGGGGGGGACCTCATCTCGCCTCTGCTTTGGCACGTCCTAGACTACGACGATGATGGGGAGCACGACATTATCGGAAAAGTCAAAGCATCGGTGGACGACATCATCGCGCTGTCCAAGAGTGGCAAGACGCTTGACCTCGTGCATCCCAAGAAGAACAAAGTGACGGGGCAGCTCTCTTTCGCGGGAGTCACCATCACCGACACCGTCACGTTCCTCGACTACATACAGCACGGCGCCGCGATTGACTTCTCTGTCGCCGTGGACTTCACAGCGTCCAATGGGGACCCCTCGTCGCGGTCGAGTTTGCATTATCGGAACGTGCAGGTTCCCAAAGGGGGCGTCAGGCCCCCCAACTATGAACCCACGCCTTACGAGGCGGCAATTGAAGGCATCGGCTCCATCCTTGACTTCTACAACCCTAGCAAGTACGGAGATGGCCGCATGAAGAGGCTGGAAGGATGCAATCCCTTGAGCGGGTCCCGGGGGTTGATATGAATATTGGGAAGATCCTATCATAGCTTATCTTGAGAGTATCATAGGGAATGATCCTATGGGAATCTTGTCGTTTGGGAACGAACATTTGGCCACAGGGTCTGATGATGATAAACTTTGTTGATGAACAACACTGCCGCAGCCGCATGCACATTGGCGACTCCAGATGCAGCTATCTCGGCGTAGCAGTAGATAGAAATTTCTCATAGATACGCCGTCATCGATGGCGAGCTTGTCCTGTGGCACCTTCTGTGACAAGCGCAGAATTCTGCTCGATGGTGTGATGTATGGGTTCAGATGCCTGAAATGCATGAGTTTTGGGGACGCTAGTGGGGCTCAAACCTCATTGTGGCGAAGCAATATGCAGGCAGTACACGGCGTGGGCCTTCGGCGCGAGCGTGGCAGATGGGGCGACGAGTCATTGCTATCCCCTCAACGGCGACTTCAACAACCCCCGGGTGGCTGGAACGGCCGGAATCCTGGAAGCCTACGCCGGAATGCTCTCCAACTGCCGCCTCTCCGGCCCCACCAACTTCAGCCCCGTCATCGAAGCCACCATGGCAGCGTCCAAGGCGCTCCCCCCCTCCCGCTACTGCTGCCTCCTCATCATCACCGACGGCGAAATCACTGACCTCGACAAAACCATCGAGTGCGCCCCGCTCCTCCTCACCAGCAACACTCATTTCTACCCAAGTCGTGCATGACTTCCAGAATACATAGGATTCTTGCAGTTGCAGTGGCATGATCAGTTCCGCACGCAAGCGACATGTTCGTGTCAAGCAATCCAAGACATCTGTGTTTTGCCTGTGCACGTTCTGGCATAAAGAGTTCAACTCCACTCGTTCCACTCGCTTTCTGCTACTGTTCACTCAGGGTTTGCACTCCAGACCCCACAATTTGTGGGTGGGCATCAACCACTTGACCCAGATGCAACTAAGCAAACATTAGTGTGGACAAGGCTGCTTGACGCATTTCCTGAGCTTCATCAGCAGAATTCTACTTCCAGGTGCATCGTCCAAGCGGCAGACCTGCCAATGTCCATCCTCATTGTGGGAGTTGGTAACGCGGATTTTAGCTCTATGAGTGCCCTAGACTCCGATGGGTCTCATCTGAAGCACAGGACCTCCGGAAAGGTCGCCAGCCGCGATATTGTACAGTTTGTGCCCTTCTCGCGCTTCAAGGGCAATGGAAATGCCCTTGCTGCCCAGGTTCTAGCCGAGCTGCCTGGCCAACTTGTCGAGTACATGAAGTGCGTTCCTCATATCTGCGTGTCTGTCGCGCCGGGGCCCGTTGCCTTCTCGTATTCTGATATGCGCACAGACCGTTGCCATAGCCATAGTCGTGGTACCTGGTCGTGCCAGTGTTTAGCCCAACCCTTTCACAATTGGGCCCAAAATGCCCAAAATTCATGAATTTTGGGGACAGCATTGCGAAGTACTGGGTTGCTTGCATTTGCGCATGAGTGTCTGCACCAAAATGGTGTCCTTTTCATTTTCTTTTCTTTCTTTTTGTTCATCCCAACCGCATCCACAGAGTCAATCGAATAACATCGAATCAATTCTCCACACGAACTTGTCATTTGTCGTCAATTTGCAACTTGTAAGTGCGAGTTGCGAGCCATGGCGGTTTCAAACAACCATTTTCCTGTGTGTTCACAATGCATCACAGTGTTTCGCTCTATGTGTATTTGCGTTTTGCGCTTCCAGTCAAGCACTGCTTCAAATACTCCCACTTCTGGTCGCTCAAAGGCCCATTGACTCACTTCTAGTCATACAAGGGCGTGAGCGCCATTTGCCCAGGCAGGAGTTGCTGAGCAGGAGGCTGAAGGCAACCTCTGTTACATCTATGGGTGGCAGGTTGATTCTGAAACTCACTGTCTCGGATAAGATGATTATCCCTCTAACTCATGCTTGGGGAAGTGCTCTCACAGAGGGCGTGCCTGTTTGCAGGAAGCATGGAGTACAGCCTGCAAGTCTGCTAGCTGCTCAAATGCAGAATACAACTCTAGTATGAGCGTACATGTATACACCAGCTCGGCCTCAATGATTGAAGTCCTAGCTAATACTTGAAGTATGTGGACAACCTGCATCTGCTCCTGTCATGGCTGTCTGCGGTACAGCAGAATTGAAGCGAGGTTGCAATCAAGACCTCAGGAATGCGTGCAGCAGGGCTACTGGAGCTTGAGAGGACACGTACGCCAAGAAAAGTGTACAAGACTCTAAACACATACATGCGTGCTTTCCCAACCACTTCAGTTTTTTTCAGTTCACATTGCACACGACACAGCAAACCAGTATTCGAACAGAGGCTTCTGACAAGGCCTTGAATGCCACAGCATCAGTGGACATTGGCATCCCTCTGCTTGATCCTACGCAAATGGACAACCCACAGGCACCTGCCTGGCTGTCAGGTACCGTAACGATACCTACAAACGGGCGAGCTTTTTGGAATCGTTCCTTTTTTGGGTATTCTTCTATGTAAGTACTGAAAAGTCAACATATTTTCTCTCTGTAAACTTGACGGCGAGTCCGAAAGCGTGACCGCCCGTTTGTTCGTGTTGTCTCAGCAGTTGTGCATGAACCCCCGATTCATCACGTCTTGTGCTTGCTCCACATGCATGCCAGCTCCACATCCTCAAGGGGCATGATACGACTCGTCCAGTCGACGCAGGCGCCCTGACCTCGCGCTCAACATTGCATGCTATCACTCACAAGGGTAGTCAAACTATCTAGTGACGTGCTCAACGATGTAAGTAACGCAGCTGCGATGCCTGCAACGATGTCAGTGGGTAGGGCCTCAGACAGAGGGGGCGATACAGCATCGAGTGCAGCCGACCAGCTCAGCATCGCCTGCAGGAAACGTATCAGCAAACTCAACAGCCCCGCACATCTGCCTCAACGTTTCGTCAGACCCTGTAACTTGCGGGCCGCGGTGCCTGAAGGTGATTCCTGTTACTGGTATGAGGCCTCTCTCAAAGGTGGCTCTTTGCCTTAGCGTGCTGTGGTCCTTGGTAGCATTCTCTTGATTGCATTATTCTGCCTTGAGTATCACAAAGGCCGGTGCCGTTTGACGTTTTACGCTGTCGAGCCTTCGGAGACAAGATGTGAAGGTGTGGTTTCTGATTTGATTGATTTGTTTGTGTCAGGCTCCAAGTATCATGGACATGCTCAGGCCCTCTTGTTCGCAATTTGTGAATCACATACCCACCACAAGCAGTCCTGTTCGAGAATGTGAATGTGAATTGAATGTAAAAAGGCATCCAGTTTATAATTCCTGTAGGCCACCCAAGCTACCTGGATAACGAAACATCACTGTTTGATTAATTTTGCCTTCACAGACATGCCTGGTGACAATTACAGTGACCAGTCCCCATCTGTAATACAAGTACTTGTCAACAGGCACACTCGCTCACGGTCTGCAGGCCAGGTGCCCATTCTGCGAACTGAATTCCAGATGCTTTTGTTTTCTTACCGATTGCTCCGCGAATGTGGGACTAGTGCTGCGTTCCACCCCAAGCTGAAGGTGTGCTACCATTACCCAAGGAATCGAGAATTGCAGATACCCTGAACGAAATAAGCCTTTCAAGACATACTAGCTTGTTCCACATACAATAAATGTCGGTTTGGCCGTCAAACGAGCATTGTGCAACTGCACGAGGTTCAGGGTTTGGCAAGACTGAGAAATCATTGGCAACCACAAGAGGGCATTCAGAACAAATCAACATTCTTGACGTGCATAATGCCTTGCCGGGAGAATAATTCTGGCTATAGGGCGGTGAATCCGTGTTTGCACGGAAAGAAACCTATGCAGCGCCAATTCGCCGAACTCTTCTGATTTGGCACCTGCTCCTTTTTACACACCAGCACACTAGCCAATCTATCACCCCGTTCATTCAGCAAGACATGCTTGGACGCTTGATGTCTGCGCCTGGTAACGGGATTGCTGAGGATAGGCTGACGTCATAGGTTGTGACACGACGAAGCAAGCTTACAAGCACCTCGTCTGCCAAGATATATATCTTGACACAATTCCTATCCTGGCATGCGGCACTTTATGCCGTTTCGCTCGTGCGGAACAAGTTTCCGGTAGTTCTAGTGATAGGATGTTCGGCTAGGTGAAACGATATTCCTTGCTCTTCGGCCTATTGGAGCAGACGACAGACTTCGGAATCAGAAACATTCATGTTCGTAACTCTCTCGCGTCAAGGTTGCTTTTTTATGTGAGAACCTGTTGCTGACAGCTACCATGTCTGAGATGTTGGCAGCAAGATGCTTGTCCTCGCAAGGCGCTGGATGCTCTGGGCGACTGTGTCCACGTTATCATGCTCAGCGAGCTGGATTCGGAACGTGTAATCTCTTATTAGAAACTCGTGGGTCATGGGCATCTTGGCAGGGCAAGGTATTTGTGGGCACCAGTGCTCAGAAAAGCGGCAGTGTTGCGACGAGTCCCGAAGTTTCAACAGAGGTGAATGAGACGAGTTCAGCTCTTCCGAAAGATGTCGACGCTGGAGATTTTGCCAGGGCAAGTGCCGTTGGCGAGGACATCGAGCTCTCCGACCCTAGCACAAAGGCGAGCGCAGCAGAGAAGGCCGCAACCACGGTCTCACCAGAGGTCGCAGTAGTCACAGAAGTAGAGGACACGCATACGGTCAACGTGGCCACTGGTTCGAAGCTCTCGGGACACCCATCGGCCATGTTATCGGATAGGCCAGCCATGCTGTCAACAAGCGCGCCATCGCTCCCTGCGTCACTGTCTTCCGCAGGCAGCGCGCTTACCAGCCAAATCGCGTCGAGCTTGCCGGGTATATCTAAATCACCACTGACGCCGCAGCCAGCAACGGACGCAAAAGCGACCGGTTCCACCACAGCAACCGCACGCGATGTCGCTAGTCATCCGATATCGCTAGACACGAAGCCGCCAAAGACGTCGTCTGCGGTGAGCACATCGGTGTCCTCGTCAGTCCAGACAGTGAGCGTGTCGGCAGTCCAAACAGTGCAGAAAGGCAGTGCGGCAAAAGACGCGACCCAGCCAACATCGAAGGTCAACTCGGGGACATCGCCGACATTGCCGTCGTCGCCGAGTACAAGTAATGCAACAGCAGCCACACCCAGCAATGGCGCAGGGCCAACCATAGCAGCGGAATTAGAGGAGGAGCAACAGGGCATGATTCACCCCTTCCATCTAGCGACGTTCGCCGTGCTGTTGTTTGGCGGAACCATCTTCGCAACTCTTGTCGTAAACTTCACCACGGTACGAGCCAACTTTGTCCGGACAATTTCATAGTCATGAGCTCATAGCTCATATGCACCACGACAGTGTGCTCAAATGACGGCGCCGTTCATGTCCTCGTCGTTTGTGATCCCGGCCACTTCAATATCACACAGGACTGATGCTATTGTGTGAAAGTAGAGTGTGCCAAAATAAGTGAAGCCTGAGCGAAAACGGGGGTCAACATTGCTCCGGCAAAGCTCTGGTTTCGGCCTGTGCCGAAATAAGTGAAGTTGGAAAGGTGGGGTTTGGCAGAGAAGTATCCAGCAGGCCTTTTCTGATGTGCACACTTATCATGTCGCACAATTGAATCTCAGGACGTTAACTCGTGAGGATGTAGTGCTTTTACACGATCGCATCATCAACGTCATCGTTCGTGCACAACAGTTGTTTGGCGTTGTCTGTAAATTCTCACTTTCAGCCAGTGCAGCAAGGACCGCTCGCCAGAACAACATCCTCAAACGAGAGTTTGCATCTGCATGATGCTCAGGTGTAATGATGATGATGTATCTTTCTACAACACGAATTGAGAACCCTGCAGTCCATCGCACAGCACGTGGCTTTGTTGTTACCCAACACAGAACTTCAAGACAGTGGGTCTGGTGGTGGAGAACAAGATGTGTAAGCCTGTAGAAAACCATATATGCCGGATATGTACGGTACCAAAATCTTGATTGGCTTGTCTAGTTGTGTAAGTGGTGTAAGTGCTGATCTACCAGGCAGCCAGCTACGCTGTTTTACAGCACTAGCGATGTTGCAAAGCTACGGCATCCGGACAGGAGCAAATGGATGACATCTGTTTGTAAAGCCATGAGCCTGGTCAGCACAATGAGGTTCGACCCTCGTGTCTATCCATAAAATACATGTATTTACAGGCACCTAGACCCACAAATTGCTCTGTCTGGTGAAAGGCTAAGCCCGGTGCTGCAGGACATGGGGTTCATCTGGTCGGCGCTCAAGGTGTTGAACAAGCTCGCCAAGTCGCTGGCTTTCCGGCAATCGCTGGCTCTGCTCGTGGCAATTGGCTTCGTGCGCTATGGACTGGAGCCCTTGGTCAAGTCTGTCCGCAACGTCTTCTCACTGCCAGGGCAGTGGGAGAGGTGCACAGAGTACTTCGTACTGCAGCAGGTACGGGAATACGGCTATCAACCGTGCTGTTGGTAAGAAAATTGGTTGTTCACCTCAAGTCCTTTCCGCTGCCTTTGCGGTGCGTCCCGTCAATGTCCTGAGTTCAGTTAGGGTACTCATGACTTGAGTGTGTCCATTCAGGTGTACCGCCCCTTGGAGTTCCTCCTCTTCATTGCAGCAATCTCGACGGTGGTCGAGGCCGTGGTGCCGCTGCTGATGTCTATCTCCAAAGACACGGTCCGTCAGGTGGTCCGTACAATGCTGAGCGTGACGTACGTCATCGCCTCGTCACGCGTTGTCTTCAACATTAAAGCGCGCTTCGTCCAGGAGTTCATCTGGCAAGCGCAGCTATGCGGCGATGCGAGCCAGCAGAGGCGTGTCGAGGCTTCCGACAAGCTCTTGTCGCTGCTTGTCCTGTTTGTCACTTCTCTGCTTGGACTTCAGGTGTGTTACCCCCTGCTGGCTCACACCGTGTGTCGACAAGTAAACCGTACCGGAGTGTGGTGTACTCCTCGCACACCATGTGCGAGGCCGGAAAACGTCTGTGTCGACATTCTTGACTGGGGTTCCAAGCGCTGATGAGCTCATAGCCTGGGATGCAGCCTGACGATGCACATACCAGCATCTGTGTCCTGATGTGCCTGATGGCAAAGCCTTCAAACGCACTCACTTAGAAGCGACTCAAAAATAATCAGACTTTCTTTCCTGGGGATGTGTACTGGTCAGGCACAGTGCTGGAACGGCCATGCAGTGCTCACTTCACAAGGAACATCAACACAAACCGACGCGCTCCCTCCCATCATTTCCACATGCGTGTGATCTGCACTTGCAGGCGATCGGACTGGACATTCAGTCGGTGCTGGCAATCTCGGGCTTTGGTGGCCTGGCACTGGGTCTTGCGGGTCGAGAGATCCTCGAGAATCTCTTCAACGGGTTGCTCATCATCTCGAACCGCAGTTTCGATGTCGGGGAAGAGATCCTGTTCACGCAAGCCGGCCACAACGGGCGAATCATCGAAGGCATCGTCCTCGACATCGGCTGGTACCAGACCCTTGTGCGAAGCTTTGAGCGCGAGATTTATGTGATTCCAAACTCTGTTTTCTCTCGCACAGTTGTCCTCAACGTGACCCGCAAGGGCAAGGAGTGGCGGTTCTTCGAAAGCGTCGGTCTACGCGTTGAAGACATCGACGTCGTGAACAACGTTGTGTCCGACATGCGGCGCATGATCCGGCAGGACACGCGCGTCATTCAAAAGTTGCACCGGCGCGTTTTCTTGGACAAGCTCCGCCGCGACGAGTTGACGATCTACATGAGTTTCTATTTGGAGGCGGCAAACCGGGACGCGTTCATGGCGGCTCGGGAGGACATGTATCTGGCGTTTGTGGCTGCTTGTCGTCGGAACGGGGCTCAGCTGGCCATCAACAGGTACCAAGTCGAGATGGACAACATGGGGCGTCCAGCAGGGATGATGAATGCAATGACGCCTGCGCTGTCCGAAATGATTGTGGACGCTTCTGAAGCCAGTTTGCAGCCATTTAACCCCAATAATCCTTTCCCGGATGGCTCGTTTTCAAGTAATTGATATCAATCACTTGGGGCAGCGGCAACCAGGAACCAGTCATTGGCGTTACCAGCTGCCATTGGCTGCTGATACCTCATCACGCAGGTTGCAAAAAGCAAAGTCGCTGATTGCGCCGGGCTTGGAGTTGATCATTGTGTGTTTGCTCGGTTGTGTTGTGCTGAGGGACTGCATTAATTTTGAAGCCGCGTATCTTCTCGCTGCAGAGCCGTGTGTGAGGTTGGTACATGCTGAAGTGCTTAGGTCCTGCATGTGTGTCCTGGTCTGTTGTGGTGGCACGAATGATAGTTGTGAGGTCGTTGAGATATTAACGGCGGCTCTCATCCCAAGCTGCACAGGGGATTGCGAGCTGGACCGTTTATCTGGATGTGGTGCTGCTGTGAGATGCCGATGGTTGGGATCTGGCCCCCATATGTCCCATGCATGTGATGGTGTATACGCCGAAGCCTATGCTTTTGTAATGGGCTGTGATCATCTGTGGGCGTTCATGGCGGTGGCCCTGTTTGTACGAGGTTTGGTAACGATAATGCAATTTGAGCAAGCACGGATCCCCACGTCCTCTTGAACCAAAGAATTACTGGCAAATGTAAAGTATAGTCCGTTGGTGCCGCTCCATGCGAGCCCTGGGGGCGCTCTCACATAAAAACTTGAACTGGTTAGGGGTGCCTTTGTCGATGCCTACTTCTTATTCCTGTCTGCCAGCGCCGTCATCTTGACAGCCACCTGATTCGCGCCGCTTTCCACCAGTCTTCTATTGAAGTTCTAGTGGTGCTGCACCCCCAGTGCAGCCCCCTTGGCACGGGTACACACTGGATGTGTTCTCGCCCGTTTCAAAATAGCAGGGGTTCCATATTTCTTATTCTTCTTGTTTGCCGTGCGTTTCTGCTTTTTGTGTGTGAATTCCTAAATCTGGCCTGCTTCCATTCCCGCTATACCCTTCCAATACTAAGCTCACCACAGCTCTTTTATATGAACGGGCTTTCAGTTGTCAGACGCTTCACCCTCGAGGCACTTGGTATCACTGCAAACGGAACGCAGCGATGTTTGAAGCCACTTTGACCGTCCAGCTAGCTGGTCTACGGCTAAGCTAGTGAGGGCAGATGCGTGGCCTTACTGGATCGTGGCGTTCGTAGTGCAAGACAGTTCTCAAACAACCGACGTCAATTTTCCGAGCCCCAGTAGCTGTTACAGTCAAGTCAAGAAATGTATCTCTGGCAACTATCCACAGCGGTCACACTACTATATCACTTACCAAAATCAGTACAGGAGCAGCATCTGCTGCAGAAGCAAGCTATCAGATGCGAAACTATGTTGGGGAGTTCCATGGCCATGCTGATGATAAGTGGAGATTGGTCTAATCTTCTGAGAAGTCTCTCATGGCCATGCGACGGAAACCGTAGTGCAACACCCTTTCCCTCCATGTCCATTGGGATGAGGCTTGCCACAGATCGTATCGGTCAAAAAAACAAAATGAAATGATGCCAAACTATCTCGAGATACTGGCCGCTGAGAGTACATCTAAGCTGCTTGTGAATGTCACGTACAAGGAACGCTTGCTCTTATTTGAAGGCCTGAACATGTGGTAGGTCAGTGTGTCCGTAATGAATGCTGTTTGCTGCGCTGTGAACGGGATGATTCATCACACAAGCATATATCGGGATCACGTCATAATGTCTTGTTACTAGTCTAGTGCGTATCTACAGGCTGCACTCACGGGCAACTGACTGACCCGAGGTTGAGCAAAGGCGGGTAAATCTGCGCAGCTGGAATTCGTAGGTACGTGTCAGATGGCAGGCCGATGGCACCAACTGGGTCAGAAGTATTGCGGGTACAGCACAAGGCCTGAACTTTGCTGTATTATTGGATGTATCACGGAACGGGTCACCATGCTCCGGCGCATATTTGTCACTAAATCTCGCGACAAAAGCTGCCAAGGCACACTGGCTGAAGCCGCATGCTCAGCCAGGGTACTGCATGCCGTTTGCAGTCAACACGTTCGTTCGAGCGTTGTCAAGCGCTCCCAGCTGTGGGAGCCCAAGGTGAGGACGGAAACGGCGGTGAGTAGGCAGCCCTTGTTCAATGAGCACTGCATCAGGACGTCACTCCTTTTGGGGCCTGCTGAGAATGCACACCTGGTGCAAAGTGCCTTGTGCCGAGTCATCACCAGTGTGCTGCGGCACCGAACGGTCAGGATGACTGCTGAGCATGCGCAAAGTGCCAACTCACTTTCGAGTTGAGTCATCACCAGTGCGATGCGTCACCATACAGTCGGAATCCATGCTGTGCATGGGTGCTGGTGCCGCAGTTGCTGTTGGAGGCACTCATCCAGCCCTCGTGACTGGGATGCATGGACGCGCCTCCTGCACAGTCATGCGCACGGGGCGATGGGGACCGCATGGGGTCCAGGGGCCCCAGCGCGTCAACGCCCATCGACATCTCTGCACCCCTGAATGGGTGGGGGGGCCGCTCCCCCCTGCCCTTCTCCTCTTCCCCCCCCCGTGCGCTCACTTGAGTTTGCTTCATGTCGTCCATGATGTTCCACGCGCTGTAGGAGATGTCTGACATGCTGGAGTAGAGCGCAGATCGAGAGTCCATGCGCGTTGCAAGAACGCGGCTGTTGTTTAGGGCCGCATGGAAAGGTGTTGAGCTGATGCTCTGACGCAGGCGATCGCTGGAGTAGCTGCCCTTGAGGTTGGAGACATCGCCCGGGTAGAGCTGGTCATTGTTGCCTTTGAAGTGAGTCATCACGGACGAAGCACGACGCTGTATGTCCTGGAGGGAGGGGTTGACTGAGTCACAGCTGACAACGCGCTGGAGGCAGTCTGTGGCCGCATGATCTGACACAGGGCTACCAGCTGCGGTGATTGGGATTGAGCGATACGCACTGAGCTGGGGCGTGCGCTGGTGTGCTGTTGTTGTATCGTACGTGGTAGGCTGGGGTGCGTGGGGCGCGCCGTCATTGTTGCACACCCTTTGAATCTTTGTGGAGCGTGCCTCGGGATTTGTGTTGGTGTTATGGTGCTGGCTGACATCCTCCATCCAATCCATGAAGCGGTCGTCTGTGGTGTGAGAACGGCCAGCGGCACGCTCTGCGTGAGCCTGCTCGAGTGCCGGAGCATGCGTAGAAGGGCCTGAAGGGCCGCCGAGGGCTGCCCACGAGGTGGGCTTCAGCCTCCCCGGAGCTACCTCCGATGTCGGATAGCTCTGGAGGACTTTCGAGTTGCTGGAGGAATTGATGTCGGGGCACGAGGGCGCCCCTTCGTTGAAGGCGCTCGGGAGAGAGCGGATCATCAGAGCAGAGGCGTCCTGGGGCTCTGAGGGGCGTACTTGGAAAGGGCCGGCACTGTCCTCGCTCGGCCAGTAGCGGGGCTCGGTCCCAAGTTCAAGCTCATTGTTGGAATCATCCATCATTGCAAAAATGGCGTCCAGCTCCGCATCAGAGACAGAGGGCATTGCGTTCCAGTCAATGCCTTGGAGCGGTGTGACCGCAAGCGGGTCAGCTGCTGCCTCGTTTCGGAGCCTCGAAGCATCGGGGGCGGGGTCTGAGTCAGGCAGAATGGCGGGTGTGGTCGTTGTTGTTGACCCGCCATCGCCGCTGCTGCACTCACTGCGTTTCATGAAACCCATGGGCTGGATTGCGTGGTGGTCGACCAGCTGAGTCATGCTCTGGTCGGGCGCGTAGGCACCTAGATCCTCCCAAATTGCGAGCTCTTCACTGGAGATCCCACTCGCATGCTCAATCAGCTGCGGTGGAGAGAGGGGAGATGACGGCTTGCCCGTGACCTTTACCTTGAAGCGCTTTGGTGCAGACTTCTGAGCAGCATGAATGGACTCCCTCCGCATGGGGGACGGGACGTTGTGAGTGGGAGCCATTGTGAGCGCACGCAGACTTTGAGATGACTTGAAGGCTCCCTGCAGTCCCTGGGAGGCAGGTGGGGGGAAGGGAGCCTTGGTTGAGCACAGGCGTGGGGAAAGGATGTGCTGATGCGTCTGCCAGTCAGCCCAATCAGGGCTGGAGCGCCTGACGGTCGCCATGCTGAGGGCGACCTTCCGCCGCGAGTTGTTTGACACGCCGGTGGCGCGGCGGCTCGGCACAACGGCCTTTTGCGTGCAGAAGGCGCCTGCCGGAGACTCACTGAGCGAGGCGAGCGAGGCATGCTGCGCACCGCCAAAGGGGAGGTCGGAGGTCTCAGTGGGGTCCCACTGGAAGGGATCCACATTGTCAATGAGGTCGGGGGGGTTGTAGGTGGGAGCTGTGGGCGCCTGAAGGAGCTGAACATACGGTGGGTTCCTGAACAAACGGGTCACTGGTAAGGGATGGTACCAATGCTTCGCCACAATGTTTTTTTTGGCATCTGGACCCAAGAAATAGTAGGGGCTGGCAAAACACTGAGTGGCACCGGCTATGATGGAAAGAAACCAGGTTTCCTGACTCACCGAGAACTGGGAGCGGGAGACAGGTTGCTCCCCTGTCTCCCGCCCAGGGAGATCTGTTTGCTCTCAATGTGCACGCTGTTGCAGGCTGATTGGGATTGGAGTAAGTCTCAGTCTATGATGCAGTATTGCATAGCAGTGTTGCTCGTTGCTGCCGATGCAGCCTAACAGCGCCCGTGTTGGAGCGCTGAATCCGTTGCCGGATCAGTCAAACAAGGTAGTGATAAGGTATTGCCTGTGATATATGCCAGCGTGGCAGGAGAGGCTGGCAGAGCAGCCTGGGAAGCTTACCGGTCGAGGTTGCAGTAGGGAGGGCTCCGAGCGTTCTGGACACACATGAAGCGATCCTCGTCACAAGCAACTTCGCCCTTGTCATTAGTGATCCACACCGCTCGATACTCCAGGCTCACGTCCCAATGTTCTTGCACCAGTCCCCCTGCACACCCACTTCCATTGAGTCCAGCGCCAATTGCATGTATAGCACTTTCAAAAGCTCACTTCCTTATCTGGACACCCGCTCCGAGGTCCTGTCTTGCTTGGTGCAGTGCTTCAAAGAGCCCAGATCGGTAGCAGTGTCCTGTTTACGCCAAGTGGCGAGTCTATGTTTACGGCAAGTTGTGTTGGCATATGAGCTGCTTGACGTCTACCCCTGACATTGATTACGTCTTCATATGCCAGCATATCAGCGCAGCTGACAACTCCAGACCTAGAATGTCAGCTGCCTTGATATTCTGGCATATAAAGTCGTACCCAATGTCGGGGATAGACGTCCAGCAGTTCATATGCCAACAAGTTGTGCAGACTTACCGCAGGCGGAAACAACCGGTCTCGAGATCTTTGTTCGGATTAAGGCATTCAACCTACAAGTAGGCCCGACCAACCACCCGCCCGTTCTCGCCCGTTGTCAACGCCGCCTTCTTTGGGCTGGCGTATCCCTTTTCTAGGTCCGACCAGCCACCTCAACCAGAGTTACAATTTCATGCATTCTTCACGATTGCATGAAATCCCTCTCGAGTGGAAGACACTTGACAAGGTGGTGCCTGTCCACCAATGAATGGCTCGTCCCCCATGCTCGTGCAGGAGCAGGCTGTGCCGTATTGTTTTGAAATGTTGCTGATGGGGATCAAGCTCTGAGTGGTCGTCCCAAGAAACACTCCAACATTGAACATTACCCCTTGTCAAATTAGATGAGGCATGTCGATAGCTATGGACTTCTTTGGTTCGATGCAATGTTGCAGACAGCACTTCAACAACACAACACACCTTGAGAATCCATACGGCGGTGATGGATGAGCACAGCTTTCTTTCGAACGCAGCATGGTATTTTGACTCGGGGCTTCCGAGAGGATCCATGTCCAGCGTCCTTCTTCCCTTCTGGGGCACGTGCACAACCAGTACAGCTACACTTGAAGTACTTGTTGAGTGTGCTCTTTGATGTGCTGCCATCCCCGCATGGTTCGATGTCAAGATCAAGTTTGGGGCGCTTGCAGCCGTAGGCACTCCACCTGGATTGCGAAACACCCTGTCAGTGCTTGGCAGAAGTGTCTTGGCCCAAGTTGTTGAACCTCGAGGTCGTGCCAACTTTGGCGTCCTTGTTCACCTACGGGATTCTTCAATCCATTAATTCAGCAGTTGAGCAGCACTGAGCTGTCATCATATAAGCACCAGGTATCCAGAACGCAGACCAGAGAGACATACAAACACAAAAACAACAATGCGCCACTCGAGATGGTCGGCGTTGACAAGTGGCAAGACAGCCAATATCGTCATCGAAGTTTTATTGTTGTAAGTCTGATTCCAGAGAGACATAGTATAGCAATACGCTGATGACTGCAAGTCACCAGGCTAGCTTGGGGATACCCATACCCATAAATTGGGCTTTGTGCAATTAAAGTGCCACTCCATGGACCGCATGTGGCTCGATGCTTAGGAAACACCATTTGCAACGAGCAGATAAGATTCAAGGATTCATTGTCATTGACCTCAATCCCAAGCTTCCCAAAGCTGACACCTCCGAGATTGTTGCCTTGTGTCAAGCACGAGACCACTGTCAATCGAGGGTTGTGAAAATTCACATGAACATTCCCACGAGAGAACGACCAGACGACCAATTTCACACAGCATTCAGACCAGTATTAATATTCAGGCCCGCAGCGTACCGGAACCCGTCGTTCTCACACATCTGCAGTGCCTTGGCTTCATTGTCAGCGATGAATGTGACGTCCAGCAGAAGCTGGACCTCTTTCTTAGCCGGAAATTCGACGTTTGATTCCTCCCATTTTGTCAACTGACACCCATAAGACTCGTTTTTAAACGCATCGCGGTCAATGCGGGTGTGTAGCCGTGCGGCTTGTTCGTCCAAGAAACGTTCCCGAGACGGGCTCATCCTGCAGCAAACTTGCAACCTTCATGCACGGTGCAACATTCTGCACTCGACGTGCCCTTCGACGTTGAACGGATGAATTTCATGACCTGAAACAGATGAGACCTTCCTGCCGAGGCATCGTCCCAGACACGATCGACAAGTCACCTGGCAAGAAACGATCCTCCAACATGCACACCAGCTGATATACCAGCTTGTGTATCTAGGTTCGCCACACGTATCATAGAGATGGAACATTCTCGACATGCCGCAGCACTTCCAAGTCTCTTTCAGGGCCCTATATGCACTCGACAAATCGCTTCGAAATCCGAGATGTATTTCGGACATGAATGCCGGACCCTTACGGAACACACGAAGCCGTTAATATATGAGAAAAACAATATCTTGAAAGTATTGGTGGCATTATTGGTGACAGCGCAACGCCAGGATCACGGTATTGATTTGTGAGAATATACGCCTGCATTCATTCCGCTCACTCAGGGCTATCAAGCGAAATGGTGCAACCAAATGATCTAAGAGGGCAGTTATGTTTGACATACGATAACATTGTGTGGATATTACATGCACTCGGGCTGCTGTTAGCTGCAGAGTTCAAATCCGGAGTCTGCCTGCTACACACTTTGTCTGGTTGATTGCACGAGGCGTATTCCCGACCCTTCCATAACTGGTAAAAGGAAAGCGGGAAAGATAGTTCACATATTTTCTTTCACCATCAAGTATGTTGCATTTGGCGTGTGAGTTGTGTTTGCAGCACAACCTGCTGCTTGTCCGTGGTCAGGCTGACAAAATTTCCAGCTGAAACGCGCCAACGTTCATGAGAACAATGCCACCACTTTGAATCAGCAAAGACGAAACTAAACCTTTATGAAGAGTAAATTTCGTCAACCTTGGTCACGTCACTGGCTTTGCAATTGCGTGGCGAATCGGTACTCAGCAAGATGCGGCATCCAGGACCATTCCCCAATAGAACCGGCGAAGGAGAACCTCATTGGCGGTTCAGAAAACGTTTGACAATAGTGTACATACGTGTTTAATGTTATTGCACCGCCTGAATGCCATTCACAGGTGGCAGTATCGCACCTGTCGCTTTCACTTCAGACCCTTCACGCCTGGTACACCAGATGCTCCCAAGAAATGCTCCCGCGGCCGTGGGCACTAGCACAGATTCTTGGTAAGAATAACACGTATCTTGTTTGAGTCACAGGAGCTATTATGACAGCTTTGTTGCATGCAGACCAACACAGCTTCCTTCCTTGAAGCGGTGCCAAGCGGGCGATATTGCACGCGCACAAGAACGGGAACCTACGACGGGTTAGTGCACGTAAGACTTGTAGCAATCAATTTATCTGTCTTTGAAGTCTTGCTACAACGCCTGGTAGGTGGCACGCGCTCAACGTCAAACTAGCTGGGCACCTCGTTCAGCTCAATCTACGGGCGACATACACTTCACTGCCTACAACCAGCATCTTCTAGCACGAAAGAACGTTATTGATACCCGCGATACAGATGTGTGTCGCACTCGCTGTGACCTGAACGAATCATCAGTGACTTGAAGTCGTCTTCTATCTCTTGATAGTTGACATATCCCGGGATATTCTTGGACAACCACACTGATGGCATCAACTTACGAATGAAGCTATCCTCAGCACATGTAATTTCCTCTGTATACCGAACGTGCATTTCATATCTATTTGCATCCTGAAGAGTCCCCAGCGGATACCCAAGCGGTGCATGTCGCGATCTGAGACTGCTCTAGGCATCTGTTTAGCACGCAATGTCCAAATGTTTGACGTTATTTCCTATCAAAAGAAGTTTTTCTATGCTTCAGCGCTCTGTTAGCGTGTCTTGACAGGTGTCTCGCTATCTTTCAGAACATGCCCTAGAGTCATGGCTATGGCCACCCTGTCTCGAAGGGCGAAGACACAGAAGAGCGAACCGACTCCCAAACTCTTGGTGTCAAATGAGACGTCAAATTCCAACAGCTTTCAAGTGGCGCGCTTTTTTAACCTGATGAATGTGCCATTTAGCTGGAAATGCATATCACGATGTTGATGTGATTGACTTCTCAACGGAGCTGCGACTCGGCGTCACCGGAAACAAGAGAAACATTACAATTTATGGTGAAATTTGAAGTGATGGGACAACCACTCACCCCAGTCGGTGGAGCAATGCAGAACGTAGTGACCCGTCCGATAATGCGATGGGTCGCTGAGTTGTCTGCAAAGGATGTTTGCAGGTGGCGGTGCTGACGCTAGGACTTATCACCTTGGCTCTACTTGCTTTGATTGGCAACAGGTGTGGTCGTCTCCCCCGATGGCATCTCCACTTTACAAAAAGCACTTTCATGTGACGTGCGAACTTGGGTCACTGTACAGTTTACGGTACATACGCACACTTTGCCAGCACATTCGTTTTGTCCGGATGACGTTGCATGTATATCATAATCGTAAGGTCTGCTGGTGTTCAAAACGGACACGCTGCAGCTGAGACCACCTGATTCTACCTAGCCACCTGGCATACGCCCTGTGCAGAACGCCAATCGACAGGCTGGGCGGTGCACGGGCAGCAATCAGACTGCAACGGAAGAAACTGCCCGGCGATGCAAACGGCATGGCGCAGGTCGTTTCCTGGAAAAACCAGGTGACAATTGGCCCTGCTGCCTCGCCAGCGACGACGAGAATCACTACACGGCACAAATTACGAAAGCCTGACAAGGAGTGGAGCCAGGAAAGCCTAGAAGATCTAGGTGCTCAGGTCCGTATTCATACTGCGGCTGCATGTTTGCGGTCAGATTTGCTTTGCAGCACCGATCAATCAGCTGATTGTTCAGACAGCAGAGCAGCATCACCTGTGTTGTATTTTCCCACACTCCATTGCCTGCCAAACCTGATATGCAAATCTCACGCGGGCATGGCGTGATAAAGATTTGAGCATCTGTATCTTATACATCTACGAGCGTTCGGTGACTCTTGCACCTTGAGAGCACCATGCCAGCCGTGATTCTGAAGTTGCTGGTGTACATGTGCCGCTTCGCAAGGTTAGCCAGACCGTCAACCCCGCTTGGAGTTATCAATGTCCATGCGGATGCAGTGCTCTGTAACTGCTGTTTTGAGGCATGATAGAAGAGGCCTCCAGTACCCCAAAGCAGCCCTCATGTTGGAAACCGTAACAATCTAACGACCTGTTGTCTGCTTCTTGGCTCGGTGAATCAAGAGTTTTATGTTGCCATAGCGCTCATGTGGCAAGTCTTCTTCCAGGCGTAGTGAGTGCCCTTAGCAGCATTGAGTGTCTGCCGGCTGGACAATTCATTGTTTATTGTCGAGTATCCTCTGAACTTCCGGCTGCTGTAGGACGAAGGTGAGCTACCTGGGGAGCTTGCACAAGAAGCAGACACGGAAGTGGGAACAGAGCTGAATGGGTGGAAGTGGTCTGGCTCGTTGTGGCAGAGGCAGCACGTGTGGTCTGACAACGCCAAGCTGATCTCCTGGCTGGAGCGGAGGACAGTCCAAGCGCGGCTCAACGTTCGTAAGTTCGTCGCATGTGCCCCTGAAGCCCTCGAGTCGGCCCCGGCATTAGACGGCCTTCCCCTTGAAAAGGCTAATCTGAAAATCGAAGACTTTATTGTTCATCAGGTGAACCACCTGACCGCTGGCCCCTTTTCCATGGGTCTTCGTTCGATATGAGTGTAGCACTTAGTTAGCCCCGGTCTTCAAATGTGCATGAGGATGCGCCGTAGTGCTGCGAAGAGATGCTGCATTGTCACATTGGCGTGTGCCGTGATTCACAGTTGACAGGGGTTCAAACGGAGAGTCATGTTCTGTACTATCTCGAGAAAGGCTAGCATGCCTGCAAACGCTACACTGTCAGGACACTGCCGCTCAGTCTGAGCAACACCGTTAGCAAGATGCTTGTGCATGTACGTACCTGTAGGGCTGTTGCCATCCCAGACAAGTCACGTGCGTCCTACAGAATGATTCGGAAGGGAACTTAAAAAAACGGTAGTTCAGCTCACAACCGCCAGACATGCAATGGGCAAGCAGTGGGAGGAGCCACATATCTCTAGATAGACGATCCAAGTTCGTGCATCTCGTATTTCACATAACAGAGAACAACGCGGACACCCTTCTGGCGCAACACTGACGCCACAGCGCGGCATGTGACAGGGCAACTATGTCAAGCTCGGCAAGGGTGCCGACGCTGCACGTGAGGAAGCGATCAAGAGCCCTGACATTCTGCCAACGGAGGAAGAAGCGACGCTGAAAGGCGTCAACTGGGGCACCTGCGCAGTCGTCGGCAATTCCGGCGTTCTCCGCCTCACAGACCTCGGCAGGGCCATCGACAGCCACGACCAGGTGTTCCGCATAAACCAGGCGCCCATGAGCGGGTATTCGCGCCGTACCGGTGTCAAAACGACTCATCGCGTGCTCAATCGCCTCTGGACGCGCACATACGCCAAGGGACTCACAAAGTCCGGGACCGCGTTGCCTCTGGAGGACGACGTCACACTCATTGCGACGCGAGCCTCCGGTCGAGAGTTTGCCAACCTGGCGGAGTTCCTTGCGGTGCGTGCTTGGAATGAACAGGTACCCAAAACATGACAACTCAGTGCCAAGTCTCCCCTCGAATCCTCACACGTGTTCTTCCCCAAGATATATTGTTTTACTAACGTAGTCCAGACAACAAGTGATCAGAAGCATTTGGAACGCGGGTACCTAGAGGTACATTAGTCCACAGTTCTTACTATCTAACTGTACTGATATGTGCTTGTACCGGTGTACTCTAGCTTACAGATAGTCTGCGATTTGTGATCCCGTGACTCATCTGTGATGCGCCTGCTTGCCCTTCTAACATGCGTGCACGGATTGCATGCTCGCCCTTATAGCGGAACTCGCGAGGCTTGCCTCAGGTTCTTTATTTCGAGCTACTGCTTAGCTCGAAATAGATCCTCCTCCGCGGTTCGCCGTGGCTCCCTCCTCGTAGGTGTTGTCATTCCAGTTGTTTGCCCGCATCAGGTGTGCGCTTAGCAACTAACTTCGAGCGATCCGTTGGTTCGGCTGCGTTTCACGTCAGTCGACTAGTATCTGATCTTTCTTTGATTTTCTTCTTCATCTCCATTTGTCTGGCCATTTATCACAGCTGACGTTATGAAACGAACATTCGAAAGTCAATGCTGATGGAAGATGCTGATCAATTGTTCCCTAGACTACGATACTGTTGATTGCGGAATATCGCCGTGACGCTGTGCTTTGTCTCCTGGAAGATTGCCAGATCACTATGACAGTGATAGACCATGGTGCTTTGAGTCGAGATCTCAGATCCAGGAAACAATTTTTCAATGATTTCCTATGAAAAATCATGAAAATGATAAGCGACTGTCTTGATGGTACCAGCAACAGTTGTATGCAACCAAGGACGCCAATCCACTGGGCAACGCCACCAGTTTGCAGCAATGAAAGGTTGGTGGTTGCAGGGTTCCCGGCCAGATGCAAGGCCGCTGTACCTCTCATCTCGAGCGACGAGCATGGTGACTCCGTTTCTGACTCAGTACCGCCAGCGACTCTGCCGAGCTGGCTTCGGCCCGTTCATGGGCCTCAACGTGCCCTCGAGCGGGGCAGTTGCCGTCTACTTGCTTCTACGCCTCTGCAAACGTGTCTCAGTGTACGGCTTTGGCGTCAAGCAAATGTCAACAGCACCCAACATGACCGACGGCGGCTACGGGTACCATTACTATAAGGTGCACCTCTATGCCATTGGCTCCGATTGATGGTCGGGCCGACAATTGCGACATCCCCACAAGCTCATCCTTGCCGTGTGATCGAAAGTTGCACTAGTGACCATAAAGCAGATGTGCAGACAGCAGCCAAAGTGGACGCCTTCTGCCATGAGCTGCTCATGTTGCTCACTCGGTAGCAGTGCCATCCACCCCTCTGACTGCACATGAAATTTGCACATGCCCAAGCCTCTGACGTGACTGTGCCATGACTGTGCAGGGTGTTGGCTCGCGCACTGTAGGTGACGATGTACACTCTTTCGACACGGAGGAGATGCTGCTGAATCAGATGGGTGCAGAGAGTGTTGTGGACTTCTGCACATATAACCCTGACGACAAAGAGTGCGCATCTTGCTGCCCCTAGGTCTGCTTTACTCCAGACAACAAGGAACTGTAGCAGTGCAGTTGGCATGCAGCGTGACTCACTGGATAGCACCTCGATCGATCATAAACCTGAATGAAAAGCACATGCTGCCTGACCATGCATGGAATGGTGCATGCCCCTCCATACCATCGTTGTCAGCACACAAGGGATCGATCAAAACAATGAGTAGCGCTGGGCCTGCTTGGAATTTGAGGGCATCGAGCAGGAGAGCAAGTGCCTATCGCAAAGCGCGACATTCACACCACATCTTGCAGACGAACATGAAAGGTAAGTGGTACTGCTGTTTGCGGTGCATTCTATCATTGGTCGGTGAAATTGATTGCAAGAGTTGCAGTGCTTTGCCAGGCGGCTTGCTTTGTGGTTCTATATCACTGAAAATGCATGATTATCTGGGGCAGGAACAAACAAAACAACGGGGGTCGAGCCCCATGTTGGTGAAGCACTGAAGAGATGTAAAGCAGGTGAGGTTCTGGGAGCTTGGTCCTGACATTCTCAAACCCCGGGCAAAAGCAGCCATAGCTGTCTCGCACCATTGAAAACGCCAACGCTTTCAGCGCGCTTGGTGTGCTCCAAACTCACGTGCTGCAATGACCTTGCAGGAACAATTGGAGCTGCGGTTGCCGACATAACGACAAAGATGACTGCAAGCCGCCCCCTCGCCCGTCGTGGTGGCGTGACAGGGACCACTGCGAGCCGTTGAATGGGGATTGTGGGGATTTAGAGCAGCGCAGAAGCGCCGCCGCCGGTGAGCAAAGTGTGACTCGTTTGCTGCATGACTCGGACGGCCTAGACACAGACCGCCTCTGACACTCTCACATGGCATAGACACGGACTGCCTCTGACACACTGCCCTCCTGGCAAGCAGCCCCAATTCAGACCCTCCAAGTCTGAATCGTTGAATTGCCAGTACGCCCAAGTACGCTCAAGACGTACAGCACCGGTGTGGAATTGATTGCAACAGCTTTACGGCTTTTTCAACGGTCATCTCAAGATCCATGGGCCATCAGAGAATGGGAAAGCAATGGTCTCAAGCCCTTGTAATCAACGCAGTGGTGATGCCAGGACAGGGTTGCATCCCCATTCCCAGGAATTCATGCGTTTGCAGGCATCTGGAACCGCAAATCACACAGCACCGCGGAACACCCAGGCAAGGCAGAGCAGAATCAGCAGCGCACTGGCAGACATGGGCCCACCCAAGGACCCACACAGCCCAGTGATCTTCTTCTTTGGGCTCACGTACCTCTATTCTCGTTCCTTTTTTGTCTCCTTCAACCCTCTCCAAGGTGTCATGTCCCTCATGTATACATGCAGGGAAAGAACGGTATCTCATCTGCATTTGGCTTCGACCCCTAAACGCCCACAGATACGGAGCTCTCCGCATTTTTCGCCATATTGGGCGACCCTAAAGCCGTGGTGTCCCTCTGCCAGTCGAGACGTGGCCATGAGGGGTATCTCATGGCTCCATTTCTGGGTTGCTGACCTCATATTGTCAGGTATCTTGACCCGCAAATCGTACTCACTGGCACAAACGGGGTGCGCAATACGTACGCGCTGGCAACTTGCCTCAAGGCAGAAGCCAGCCGGGAATGTGATGATCATGAGTCTATCACGGTGGTGGTCAGAAGCAGGGGCTTGCAGTTTGGAGGAAGGAGTACCGGGTGGTTTTGGTAGAGTCTTGAGAGAATAGCATTATGGTTCCTCCCTACCTTGATATGCGATGCCGCAACCGGGGGAAGTAACATGACAACGCTTCGTCAGCCCCGGATTCGGAAGTCGTTAGTCGCACCCACCCTCCCAGCCCTCGTGCTCTGCGTCACGACGCGAACAGGGTTGGCGGGTGTGACGTGTCAGATTTGTCATTTCACATGGGGTGCTGCCTCCCTGTCGGTGAAGCACTCTCTGATGACGAATTCAACGATCACGGCGGTATGTGAGTTATCATCTCATCACATAGATCACGGCGGTGTGTGGGTTACCAAGTTGCACAGTCTGTGATTTGGGAACTGCGTGTGCAGGTGTAGTTGCATAGGTGCACTCAGTATCAGCCAGCTTGGCTATGAAACACTTTATCCATTTTGTTTCGTGATACATGACTCCCTTTTCCCTTGCTTATCTTGGCATACAAAATGACTCAAGATACAGCTGGGGCTGAGAAGAATATCAAACTTCACTGTGGTTAGGGGCCGATCTTCTTTATGCAAAAAGCTGACGCTGACAGTCTTCAGGTGGATTCAACACATGCCGAAGACCCTGTCTTCGATTGCGAGTGGGCAGTCCTTGGTTTGTGACTGTCACTTGATGTGCATCCCTATGGCTGGTTTCCTTATCGAAACAGCTTCACCTCTTCACCTGGATGGTTTGTCACTTCGTGCATGCGCGGACATGTTCCACCGCTCTAATTGGGCAGACATAAAATTGTGCAAGATAACCTGAGCTTTTGATACGCGTCCAAGCATTGATGGATGGGCAGGTTCCCATAACAATACCAACAAACCAGCAGTCACGGTCACGCTTTTGGACTCGCCCGTAAGTTTACATGAAGAAAATAGAGTGAATTTCCAGGGATGTGCATAGAAAAAATACCCCATAATGATGTCACGCTCCCAGAAAGTTCGCCCGTTTGTTGGTGTTGTTATGTCACAAGATAAATGTCCTCATCCATCTGTGCAACGCACATGTGTGGCATGATTCAGGGACGTTTTGCAACAAATCAGTGCGGGTCCGCGTATGTGCTAAGTCAGCATATATGCTGTCACTTGTTAGGGCAATCTCAAACTACCACCCTTCCATGCAAGCATGCGGAGGTTGCTGGTACTCAGCTAGATGCTAAATCAGGAACTTGCAGAGGTTGTCTGACGGGTAAGCGGTGATGGGATCGGCAAGTCAGCACCCACAACAGCAGGTTATAACAGCATGATGTTGGCATAGCACCTGCTTGACGTCTAATCCTGAATCATGATGGGAGGGACAAGAACAGAGGAGAGCCTTCGATGCGGTCGTGCATGATGGCAGCTGCTCTATGCTGGTGAATGCAAGGCCGACATGCTTGCTTTCCCAGCACTGTGTGGTGTGTCCTTGCTAGGGCCAAGTTGTGGCACTCAAGTAGGTAGACAACCATCCTCAGCTTGTAAGACTAGAAGCTTGTCAGCGCAAACTAGTTCAGTGACTATATGTTCATGTCAAATAAGCTATCATTACATTGCAATGCACAGTAAATAAAGTTATCTAGATAACTAATAGATAGTTCTATCTGCTGCTTCTAATCTTTGCCAGCCAAAACTTCCATTGCTGGCAATGCCTGAAGATGCGGTAACATTACACGGCATGAATGTTCATTATTTTACGATTTAGATGAGATCTGATCTAAATGGTCTGGTTCTTTACCACTGCTGGCAATGGCTTGAAGGCAGGGCGAAGTACCCTAGATATCGCGCCCCTCGCACCAGGAAAAATATGAGTGGCAGTGGCATGCAATCGGCAACAGCATCACGCCTACTGCCCAGCCTCTGCAGAAGCTTGGCGAGCGATCTGCAATCTTTGCAGGGGAGCATACGCGTAAGGTTGTGTTCGTGACTGCCGCAGGCTGTCATGTTGGCGTGCAAAGAGCTCATCGCCTGATTCACACGACGTGCGTAACGGATGGCAGGTTCCATTGAGAACGTGCATGCCATAGACAACGTGATGGAAGGTGACCGTGCGCCTGCTCTGAAAAGTTCGTCTTGCTTCACAACTTGTTCTTCGCACTGCGCTGTGACTTTGATAGGGGGTCCTAAATGGATTAGCTGACAGGGCCGCACGTTCCAATCGTGACAAAATGCGCATTTAGTACTGTGTACAAGTTACAGTCCCAACAAGTGCCAATCCGGACAAGTCGCACTTGTGATTAACCGTCTATTGATTGCGTCCATTCGTTTGAGCGCACACCACCTTGTTTGTCAATTGCATGCTAGTGCGAGGCACACACCCTAAAGTCTTCAATTTGTCGATTGCGAGCTAGATCCAAGCATCTACGGCTATGAAGGTTCCATGGTCGAAACCACAGGAACCAGTGGCAAAATTAAGGAATGGTCGCAGTGAAGAAGCTGGCGGTACGCGGTTTTTGATGTGACTTGTGGTAGTCAGGGTACAACATCCAGAACCTGGATTTTCCCAACGCTTTGCTGTCCGACAATCAACGATATGCAAGAATACAAGGGTGATCATTCTCTCCATGAAACCCACGTTTACACAAGCGTGTTGGCATTTTGTACACCCGTGCACGGCTTCTCTTGGAGAAGCCAATCTGTAGACAATCCTCTGACCCTCCTCTCGAAACTTGATGCAAAGTGACTCCGGTTCATAACGAAATTACCCGTTCGAACACTGGGCTCACGATCGTACGGCCCTGCAGACGGAGACATCGATGACGATTTGATCGAGTTGAAAGACGACTCGTCTTTCAACGACTCAACAAGCGACGTCGCCAAGGAGAAGGTGCAAATGTTCTCCAGGAGAAGTGCCCGATCAGCGCGCACCTCCATGCAAGCCATTCTCACGAAAAAAGTGTACATGAATGAGGCCAGGATTGCGCATGTGCAAAGCATGTGGGAGCAGGTGCAGTCGAATCCCGTATCCGGTGAATGCGCGAGCGTTGACGACGATTTAGCTGAGGTCCTAACCGGCGGCGCGTGCTCAGCAATACCTCAACAGGCAAGCGACGTGTGCCGGTTGCTGCTGGTCAACTTCACTCTGGAGCAGGTGGAAGACATCTCCCGCCGGCTGGAGCCCGAGAATATGCTAATTCGTGACGAAACCATCGACGAACGTCACTGGGTGAGGCTGATGCACACAACTCGTCCTACTTTCCACGTGCCTTCCGATGACACAATAGACAGACTACGAGGCAAGCAGAGCATGCTGGGCCGCATGGGACAAAAGCTGAACAAGGCAAACCCAGAAGCTGCGGCACGGCAACCTAACGTACGCATATGCTTTCGCCATTACTTTGCAGTCTCTTGTCTGTTCAGTCCTAATCGCTTTTGCGCCCTGACTGGAAGGTCCGTTTGCTGGGCAAGCCAGCAAGTAAGTACAAATTGCATCAATAACAAATTCAATCGAGCCAGGTAATTGCTTTCCTGATGAGCCTGCTCAGAGTGCTTCGGCCACATGCCCTGGAAAGAGCTGCAAGGCGTGCAGACATGAACTCTTCGTTTAAAAATTGACTGGTACTGACCAAGGATGGTTGCCCAGAGCAATATGTCGAGTCCACGATGTCCCTTGTTAGGTACTGTGTAGTCCACAGAACGTTCAAAGGAGGTTGGGGGAATCTCCGAAGTGCTACCTTGCAACCCAACGGGCATTGACTGGGGTACGTGGGGCTGAATGTCATTTGCATGACACATCGCTTCGTCGGAATTCGGGGTGTTTCACTCACTTCGTTAGAGAACTTCGTTATCCCTTCCGTTGTGTGCACGACTTTGAATCTTACACATGACCTTGCTGTCCTTCGTCGTGGACTTGATGGCCAACTTCTCAATCAGGCGTTCCGCAGGCCTCCATAGTTGCGCCCTCCTTGGAGGGTACTACACCCCTCCCTCTAGGCGCGAGGTCAGCTCTGGCGGTCTCGCTTGTTGCCAAACCCCCTTTCTTTGGGCTGGCGTACTCATTTCATGTTGCTTCCTTGGAAGAGATCCCCATCTCACCTGATTCCTAATTGGCACTTACAGGGCTGTACAAAAAAAGCGGAGTTACTTGCGCATTCAAAGGTTGGAACAGCACCTACGCAATTAGGTAATAAAAGCAGCATTTCCGGTGACAGACGTATTCTTTGTACAGGCTCAGGCACTTGCCAAAGGCCATGTGGATGCGGTAGAAGATTAAAAGAACACACCAGCATCAAGTGTGGTCACTTCTGCGTTTCGCAGCTGTTCACCGCCTGACCAGCTCACCTGGATGCTGCAGATCGTGGTTGTAAGAATCACAACAGCCGAGATGTCTGAGTTTATCGAATGCACCATTGCAGCGCACTGGATCAACAGCCGAATCGTCCTTCCCTTCATCGACGTGCAAGGCGACGATCGCGAGGCCAATCAGAAGGCAACGCTCGACAAAGCCAACGAATTCTTGGGCCACACGTGGCCTGCGTTTGAGGACACCGAAGCGCTCTGCGAGGTGCGAGCAAACATACATGTCTCGGTCGCGAAAAAAAACATTGATTTTTCGATGCTGTGCCCTGTGTTGTGTGCAGGAAGATTCGTTCAGAGTCAGTCATAGATAATAGAGTTAATTCGACTGCTGAATGAGTATGCGATGTTGTGAAAAGATGCGTCATGCTCGGTTGGTGTGCAGTACTGCAAGGGGAAAGTGCCCACCATCATCGCGATGAGGAACCGACTTGCAACAGAAGTCTACCAGCAGTGCAAGAAGTGGGGCGATGTGAACTATGTGTGGCATGGCATGAAGCGCGCCCCTGTGGCGTTTGTGCCGTTTGGCGTGTCCACCATCAATTTTGTGGGGATGTCACGCCTCGTCGGCCGTGTCCTCACCGTGACAGGTGCGCCGTACAATGAAATATTATTCCCAAGTAGTTCCTGGAGTTGCCAATAGCCATGTGGATGCGGTAGTGCTACAAAAAAAACAATACATCATTACAACACATAGATGACCGCAGAAATGATGCATCATTACATCTGGCAGGATCAGTACTACGTCACATAGATATTGGCAGGAAGCAGTCAACAAGCAACTAAGACATCTCATTCGAAGTGATACAGCTCATTGAACGTCAGCGGTCGGAACAAGCAAGCCTGTCATTTAACGCGCGGCCGCTCGTACGAGCTAAAACTTGAAGAGAGTGCCGGTACATGATAGCATTGCCCATAGGCCGATGCTGAGTTCCCGTAGCGCATTGGTGACAAATCCATGCTTGATAACGTCGCCCCCAGCACTCGCTGTTGTCGCCAGGGTATTGAGCAGCTTCAACGATACATCAGCACCATCAGAGGTCATTTGTGCTTGCCTGGGTATGAGGCCTGGGTATGAGGCCATGAGCTGCAATTGAACATGACGATGCATGCTCTGCAGGGATGTTGAAGGACACCCAGGCGAAGAAGGCAGCGGTGGGGATGGCGGCGCAGCAGTATGCCAAGGTCTTTGTCCTGGATGAAGCGTCAGATGTGTACCAGTTCATTGTTTCGAGCAGCATCGTGGCGAGCATGTCGATGGCTGTCGCAGCAGGTATCGCGCCGCATAAACAAC
>NW_028323509.1:0-43948 GCF_984573655.1 Nuphar pumila | reverse complement strand
GCGATCAGCGCGCTTTTCTACAGCTCAGAGGGACTGAATTGCGATTTGCTCCTCGTCACGTCGATGTACTACCAGGCGCTCGCATCCACTCTCAGTTCGACTGGAAACGCCGTGAAGCGAGTCGTGTTTGACGAGGTGGACAGCATGCGGCACATGCTGGGCGTGACGCTTCCATGCAGCATGGTGTGGCTCGTGTCTGCTAGCGTAAGTAACATCGCCCTCTCGGACGGCAGCATCAAGGCTAGCGCGTACATCGTCGACGCACGGCACGTTGCAGAGGCGACATGCAAGTGTGACCCCGATTTTGTGGCGAGCGTATGCAATCTCGACGCGCCGATTGAAACTACGGTGTTTTCGCGAAACACGCACGTCGAGGTGCTATCCACGGTGGTTGAAGATTCGGCGTCTCTCAACACGTACGACTACTGCAAGATAGTTCCACAGGTGGTCGCCAGTGCAAAAGAAGCGCTGGAGGTCCTGACGAGAAGCTTCGTGACAGAAATAGAGGTGTGCACCGTCGCTATGGAGTCGACCATCGACCCCGACATCGACCTGCGAGCTTGGAAGTCTCGCCTTCTGGAGGCGACGCGCAAACTGGAGCTCGTACGCGAACGCATGACGGAGTGCAAGATATGTCCCGTCTGCTACGACGACATCGGCAATCATCGCGTGGTGACAAAGTGCTGTGCGAACACTTTCTGCGTGCAATGCATCGCGAGCTGGGCGCTCGAGAAGACGAGCTGTCCGATATGTAGAGCACAGCTGAGCACGTACGTCGAGGTCCAGGAACCGACGGATGCACCTGCAGCTGCGCCAGAAACAGAATCTGCAGTAGCACCGCCACAGGAGCCCATTCCTGAGCCTGGACAGTTCGGGACGGTAGATGCAAACGACAAGATTGAGAACGCCATCCTCATCGTCACCGGACGGATAGCACAGGGGGCTTGCAAGTTCATCCTGTTCTCGGACAACACACACGTGTTTGCAGAGATCCAACGTCGTCTTCTAGAAGCAGGGCTGACATGCGGCTCACTGGACGGTGGTAACGCCGACGCCATAGATCGTGACGCCCAAGCATTCTGCACCGGAGACGTCGACGTGCTGATGGCGGATTCTTCGTTGTTCGGCTGCGGCATGAACTTTGAGATGGTGACAGACGTCATGGTGATGCATGATATCAATCCGAGCATGAAGAGTCAAGTGATTGGCAGGGCGCAGCGGCCTGGAAGGACGTCGCGTCTGAATGTGTGGCAGCTTCTACACTACAGCGAACGTAGCGTCGTGTAAAGCACATCTGCATTGTGAAGCGCCATGGTTGACTTGAACGCAATCATCCTCATGAAGGATGGCGCCGACATCAAGGGTATCCTGAAGCTCATCCGATGCGGGCCACGAACGCTTGGGGCAACTTGGCTAGCTCTGCCGAGGAAAGGTTTTTTTGCGCATACTCTTTCGCGAGCAAGGCTTTGACCTCTTTGCTGGCGGAGAGACGCCTGTTGGACATCGTCTTGCCAAAATAGTAGCGGTCGTACCCAAGTCCGCGCATGCTTTCGGCGCAGCAGTTCATGATGCTGTTCACACGCTGCGCATAGTCGGTGTTGGCGAAGAGCCATGCCATCTCCTCCATGGTCTCAGCAATTGCCCTGGGCTCTCCCTGGCCGCTGTAAATGTAGGCGTTGCAGAGGGCGCTGTCTGTGCGCAAAGCCACATTGCTGACAGCCAATGCCTGCCGTAGTGTTTGCTCCCTCGCGACGCGCTCGGCTATCCCTTTGCGTCCATCTCCATTGAAAATGAACTCTCGCCTGGTTTTTACATCCAGGACCATCAGGCATTGGCCCATAGCATCAAACCACCTCGCACGCTCTCGACGTTCTGCCAGCAGATGGTTGAAGTCCTCGAGAGGAGGAGGGTTGAATTCTGATTCGGACATGATCACGACTGATCATACTCTTCCGATTCCTCCGAGCTGTATCCACCGTACGAGAGAGAGAGAGAGTCTGGGGTTGATTGCACATGACGGAGAAGCTCCTTGTCTATTTCTGACAATGCCAAGTAAGCACTCCACACAGCGTACGCTTGCTTGATCTGCTTCAGGCCCCCCTTCCCGGTGTTGACAAAATCGCGAGCGGATGCCCGCCACGTCCTTGCTTCACAGCCTTGCTTGATGCGCCAGAGCTCGGACTTCTCCTCTCGTCTAAAGAGAGCTGCCCAGCGCTGCCGGGCCCTCGGTCGACTGCAGCTGAAAATGCCTTCCGCGTGTGCGAACTTCAGGGTAAGTAAAACGTCCGCAGCATTCCTGCAGTACTGCTTTTCGTTCCCTCCGCCGGCGCTGGGCAGAGCGTTGAGTTCGGCGGTCGTCAGGCCTTGGATGGCGTACTTGCTCACGTAGTCACGCGTATCTGGCAGGTCCGCTATACCGGATGGCCACTGGGTGCAGTTTGGCCCGCGAACGTGGGCTGCGAATTCTGTTTGCCGCTTGATGCGGAATGCCGCGACGTCGTCTCGGAGGACGCGACTGCACTGAGCCAGATGCCCGGCAACCGATCGATCCAGCACCACCTGTGCCACAACAATTCTTAGCGCTGCTTCAGCGTCACCCAGCATGTTCACTTGCATGATCCTGAAACAGAGCTCTTTACATCGGTCTCCAGGCATTTTCTCGCCTCACCAGAGACTCCTCCGTCGGACTGAGGTTGTTGCTGATGCCAAACTCCAATCGTATCTCTTCAGTGGTCTTATTGTGAAGAAGGTCGGCGATCGCATGCGAGGCAAGCTTCACAAGGTCCGGGACTCCCAAGAAGTCGGCCACCAACACTGTCGCAACCAGCGTAGCTCTGTCAAGGGTTGAAACGTCCAGCTCGCCTCGAATGAATTGCAGGATCAGGTTGACAGAAGACGATGACACCTGTGCAAGAGGTATGCTTGTGCATTCGCAATTCATATCGACCATCTGCTGAAGCAGGTGGCATCGCACGACAACGTCTTGTGTGATATTGTGGTGATCTCCATCGACCGTAATGAGTTGCATTGTATTTCACGACTTGGCTCACGCTTTTCATCTTTATGCCAAGTAAAAACGTTGCCATTTCAGCGTTGTCGAACGTCTCGTGGTGTAAAGCCCATCGAACATCTGCATTGTGAAGCGCCATGGTCGACTTCAACGCAATCCTCCCCATGCTAGCCATGAAGCCAACATTCCGCGCAGCTTCAATACACGAGATGATCGAGCAGATTTCCGACAAGGCGTGCGACATCGACCTATTGGATCACGTCCCGGACAAGTATTGGACTCCGGCAGAGGTGACCTCCAAAATTTTCGAGAACATCGACGACGTGCAGGCCATAGTGAAGGCTCTCACCCAGAGGACAAGCGGCAAACCCTTGTACATTGGCTAACCTGTGCTGCGATGGTCAAATTTGTTGCCGACATGTTTTAAAGTCGACATTCCTTGCAAATATGAGGGGCACTGATCGGGTGTCATGTGCCATCCCATTGCTCATTATCCTGGGTATGATAGCGTTTGTTATGCATCGAGGACTGAACGGGCCGCGGCAGCTGGCAAATCCCGACGACATGTCGCTCGAAAATATGACGGCCATGGTTTCTCCGCACGATGGTTTCAAGGTGGTGGGACTTGCTTACAACACGACACAACGGTACCGGGCACCTTTAATGGGCCGAAGGGCCCCTCTGAACCCGGAGATGTATCAGTACTACGTAGCGTCCGATGGCGTGCAAGTGGATGTCAGGAGGGGCGGCGTCAACAGCATGGACGACGAGGGCTGCTACATGCTGAGGACCGGAGACGAGATCCAGGTGCCCGAGATAGGTCTGAGGGTGAGCGTGAGCATGTACGGTGACACTGAAAGGAACGCGTCTATCGAGTCGCGGGACAGGGGGATCGATCTCAGCTCATCATCATACCCTGTAGCCATAACAGCCAGCATGCCGGGCATCGGTTTCTGATATCGCCTATGACTCGAACACTCCTTTCAGGACGTCGTGCGTGCCTTGGGACACCAATCTGGCGGTATCGGCCAAAAAACTTGCGTTGCCCTGCTTGATGACCTCGTCCAGCAACATTCGATTCTCGTGTGCCTCAAGCTCAATCGTCGCTTGGAGGCCCGCATGCATGGCCTTGATCTGCTCCGACGCGTCCAAAGAACGCACCTTCACGTCCTCGGACAATTTCTTGATGATTTTCCGCACCGACAAAGAGTCATTGAACACGTTCTCCGGATCCCACACGAGCATCTGCAACGTTTGCCACTTGACGACAACCTTGTTGAACTTGTACTCCAGAATTTCCTCGTACTTGTAGATGCTCTTGATGAAACGTTTCATGTACGACTTCTGTGAGATGTCTACGATAGCATTATTCGCTTCCATCACAAGGGACTCAAAGTCCTCCACGATCGTGGTGAAGTCCGGCTGGAATGTACGTCCGGCGTTTTTCTGCTGAAACATGCCGAGAACGCACTTGTACCCATGCAGGGTATCGAGCATGGTCTCCATCAGCTTGGTGACACGTTTGCTGCTGGCATTGAGCGCCAGAATGAGGGAGATCCCCTTGTCCAAAACGGTGATGAGTGTATCGGCCATAGCTGTCGTAAAATTTAGGTTAGCTGTCGTAAAGCACTGAGTGCATATCCTACAAGCAAATTCAATTTTTTCCAGCGCTAACACTTCAGGAACAACCGTGAATATTAATTTACGCTCTCCGTGCAAAGGATGTCGTGTCCACCGGAGCTTTTTGACCTAGAGAACAGGCTCAACGACGACGACTGTCAGCTCGCCGACAAACGCAGGCAGAGCGAGGCGATGTCCGACTATAACATGGCGTCGTTCTACGCGACCAACGTTCCGGCATGCAACAAGGAGGTCGCCGCACTGGCGGCGTGCTACAACAACCTGACGTTCCGCGACGGCTACGGCAATGCCAACGCATGCGTCATCGACGACGATTCCAAGATGAGGCTGGGTGCCGAGCAGACGAACTCTCCGCACCGACAGAACCTGAAGGGGCGTGTGTTCCATGGGCATGCGCACTTCGAGCGTGGAGCCGTGCTTCCAGGCACCGAGAGCGAGTTGATCCAGTCCGAGATATCCCGCGAACGCAGGCCGTGCCTGCCGGAGCAACAGATCGGTGATCGCGTCATGACGCCGCTGGTCAAGTGCTTGTCCGATACCGTGCAGGACCCGGACCACATCGTGGTGAAGGACTGGCGGTGGGGAGGTGACGACACCCGTGCTTGGGTGCGCGACGACGACTACCTGAAGCGGTGCGGGTACTCCAACGACGGGAGGCGGTGGTTGAAGGGGTAGAATCGTGCGAACTAAAAGGGACTTGCTGGTAATTTCAAAGCATAGTAAGCTTCGAAGTCTTTAACAAAAGATGTGTTCCCAATCCCTGTAAATTTTTTACCAGAAGCATCTGTGAACTCGGCCATTGGGTTTGAGTCACGTTTGAATGCTTCAATCGTAACCTTTAAAGCATTCAATATGGGAGCATCATCGGTGTCAGTTGTGATGATATCTTTCACAAAGCTTTCTAAGGTATCGCTGTCATCTAAGAGTCTATCCACATTGATACCAACTAATGCATCCACGGACAGCAGTTTCACGGAGCTTTTAGTTTTCGGGGTTTTATCGTTGATGTACTTGCCCTTTGCTGCGTCCATGAATTGCAAGAACTCTTCCTCCCGGCTTATGTACCAATCATTGATAGCACTGTCAATTGCGGAGACAAACGTATCTAGATCATCAATGGAATCGATTTGGCTTTGAATACCGGCATACTTTAAATCTGCTGGTACCGGAGGCGTATGCGTGGATGTAAAGGTTGCTCGCAACAACACTTGTAGGTCTGCCGACACAACCGGATGAGAATGTGAAAGCAACTTTATTGCATCCCGTACGTGTTCTAGTGTTTTGATATTTCTTGTGACAAACTCTTCCTGAGTTGGTGCATCAACCTTCATCCTTTTCCAGCACGCGTGTATGTGTCCAGCCATTTCCTCGTATGTTTTTGATAGTACAATTTGCACCTGAGCTTTCCATCTCTCGACAAATACTTTGCTAAGTTCGTTGAGCTCGTTCTTGAAGTCTTTCACAATAGAAACAATGTCTGCCAGATCACTTTTCTGAACTCGTTCTTTCGTAGCTATTGCATGTGTTTCCATGATTACATTCAGCATATGAACAGACTCTTTCTCTTCCACAAGAGAACCATATCGTGAGTAGATGTCTTTGAATTTCTGCGCGAAAGCCATGTCGTCTTTATCATACTCGTATGCGTCGACAGCTTCATCATATTCTGTAAGGTATTTGTAGTTGTCCAGGGTATGTCTCAGCTTGTTTTCCATCTCTGTTGATATTCTTCCAGTGTACTTCTTCAGAAATGACGTTATGTCTGATATGCGCGATGTAATCTCTCCTTCCTCATGGTTACTCATGGTCGCTATCACATTATGCGTTAGGTGCTGTCGAAGATTGTTCATCTCGGGTGTCTCCTTAAAGTCCTTGAACACCCCCTCGAATTCCAGAAAGAGAGCATACTGCTTGTCTACGTCATTCATGCCGTTTAATGTAGTTTCTATCGCAAGAATTTCGCTGATAAAGCACTTCTGACGTGATTTCATAACACCATCCACATTTCTCTGTTGCTGCGCCTGATCTGCTGGCGTCATTTGATATCTGACGTCGCGGAGGGCATCCAAAAGCTCCCCAAATACTCTGTACTTTGCCTTATTGTTTGACTGGGCTTCTGCTTTCTTGTTCAATGCCATTATGTTGGCTATGTACGACGATCTTTCCGCGTCTACCGGTGGCGCAATGTCCTTCGCAACATCGTTGGTAGCGTCTGCGTTACCAGGGTCGGACTTTCCCGACCACAACGCCACTGCAACGGTGGCCATGCCAGCAACGCCTGTCAACGCAAGGACTGTGGCTTCCATACTATCTACTCATACGTCACAAAAAAATCCCCCCAAAATTTGAATCTGCGTAACTTCACATTACATTCGTGGTAAGGTTATCAAAGCTTTCTTTTTGGCATTTCAATCTTACCTCTTTCAAACAAACAATCATGTCTGATACTATGACTGTTACTCAGCAGGAGATCGACGCGGTCACTCCGGCGCAGGAAAATGCTACACGGCAGATGTTGCAGCGTAACACTGAGATGAAGGTGAAGTACACTCATGCAATGAGGGATGCCCCCGAGGAGGCCAGTGCGGTTAAGGATTACCTGAAATGGAATGCGTCTACTTCGCACCTGAATCAAAACGTGAAGGCTAAGGCGGCTGCCTATCGCAAGTTTCTGGAACAGTACAAGAAGCAACATCCTAAGGAGCACGTTCAGTTGTTGAAGTTCTTTCGGGAGCGTTGCATGCTGGAAGAGGTGCTGGATACTCTGATTGCCGGCTTTGAGCAGGTGCAGAAGGACACGTTCAGGCTGAACTACAACGCCAAGAGGGACCGAAAGGTCGTTGCGAAGATCAACACACGTTTGATCAATGTCGAAGAAGGACTCGCTCGCAAGGCTGACATTCAGTATGTCAACGATGGGCTTGATGGAGCCCATGAACGCATTGACACTATCGTAGAGCAGTTGATGCGGATGCAGCAGGGTCAGGTGATGCCTGTCCAGCACGCACATGGTGGCGTGGATGTGGGTGGCACTGTGGTGTACCCACAGACCCAGATGCCAGATTTCTCTGGCTCGTCGTAATTGGCTGCGGCCTGGTTGCGCCTTCGGGCTGCACCGGGAACGCGCCTGTGGGGGCTTTGAGGCCCCAGTGAACATGTAATCGTGTGGCCTGTTGGGCCAGCGATTGCAAGGTTTGCGAGTCTCATGGACTTTAAACGGCCCCGTTGGGGGTACTTGATTATACGCTCCGGTGGGGCATATGCAGCGGATACGCTCAGAAAAATAGAATTGTAAAAAAAAAACTGCGTCGATGCGCTAACACTTTGAGAGCGTATTCATACAGTGAGGACAACATTTTTGCCCAAAAATTGACTGACTGGGACCCTGAGTGTACAACCCTTCTAGCAAAAATGTCCGAATTCGTAGCTCAGCATATCACGTTGTCCATGTACATGGGCGACGTCGTCATCTTGAAAGGGTCCGTGTACTACAGGATCTCAAGTACCGAGCTTCTATTCAAATTCATGAGAGGTGAAGAGGGGGTACTCTTGCCAGCACGCAAGACCGATGATGTTTCCAAGGACACCGCTGATGTGTTCCTCCTTGTGAGGGATCAGGGGACGTTTTCAGCCAAGTTTTCTGACTTCAAGACCAAGACCTGGGACGGTGTCAGATACAGGCTCAGACGGGCAGCACAAGTCCTCGAGAATGAGCTCATCCATCGCAGACTCAAAGAGTGCTTTCAGAATCTGACCAAAGAGGTGTTGCAGATCACCAAATCAGAGAACGTGGAAGGAGTCGAGCAGATGGCAGCCGATGCTTACGAAAGAACCCTCGGTATACTCACGCTAGAGCGTCAGCAACTTCCTGAACATCAGCAACTTCCTGAGCTTCCTGAGCTCCCTGAGCCTTACGATGATGACTCCTCGATGCAGGAATACGACGAAGTGGACGAAGAAGGCAACCTGGTCGGCATGTTTGACGACACCGAACTGCCGTTAGACGAGACCAACATAACCAATGACATGAGAGAGATTTGCGCTTTGTTCTGCGCAGGAACAGAAAAAGCAAAATCTCTCGACAAGCAGAAACTCCAGGCAATCAAGAACCTGTTCTCGATTCCCGGTCTATAGTTCTACAGACAACTGTTCTTTTATAAAAACGACAAGCTGTTGTGTTAGCGATACTTGCTCGTCATGTACAACGCAGTGAACGCCGCGACGGACGACGTGCCCCACAGCGTGTCCCTGAGCATCACTCGATACGTCCATCCGTCGAACATCGCTCCAACCGTGCCGTTGAAGACGCCGTAAAGCACGAGACCATACAACCCGCCCGCGACAGCACCGGCCATGGCTTTCCCATACTGTTTTTCGAGCCTCTTCGCCATTGGCACGACAATGTAAGCCCATCCGACCGCCATCAGCGAGTATGCCAGCAGAGCGCTCACCGCCACTTTATACATGTTCTTTGGAGGCCCTCCGGAGATCTTCGAGACGTAGCGCATATATGTCCCGTTGCTCGCGATGACGTAAGCAATGTCCATGGCCAAATATGCGAGTACCCAAGCGAGCAGCATGTTGCAACATACATCACAAATAAGGTGTAAAGGAGCTCAACACCTTATTTGTGTCATAGCGTCAATCATGAGGTCTCTAACAGCACCACCTCCTTCCAACCAGTTCCAGAACGCACCCGGCTCCACGGTCGAGCAAGAGTTCGCTCTCGCTGCCCGTAGAAACCCGGATGACATTCCCCGCATGGCGGAAACGCCTTCCGAAACTGTGGCGTTGCAACGCGAGGCACTTGCACGCCAGTACGTCATCATCGTGGACCGTTCCGGTTCAATGGCCACCCGCGATGGCACCGGGACCAGGTGGACTTCCGCACACACCGCTGTGAACAAGATCGTGGAGACGGTGTTCAAGTACGACGTGGACCACAGCGTGCCCATGTTTCTATTCGACGACAAGGTGGTGTTCATAGGAGAGTGTACGGACGCCGGCCAAATATCGCAGGTGTTCACCGACTACGGGCCGAGAGGAACCACTGACCTGGCTCAGGTTCTGGAGGAGGCACTTGAGACGTACTCCGGCAAGAAGCGACCCAACTACGAGCTTATTCCAGGCACCACCTTCATTGTCCTCCTCGACGGCTGCACTGACAATGACGAGCATGTCAAGAGTGTGATCTGCAAGTACGCCGAACCCAGAAACGGCTACATCACCAACCACACGCAGATCGCCATCAGCTTCGTCCAGATCGGAGACGACCCTGGAGCGACAGCATTCCTCAAGAGCTTGGACGACGACCTGCCTCCTCCGGACATCGTGGACACAAAACGCGACGACATTTTGTACACCCCGGCTGAATCGACAAGCTGCTGCACGACGCTATTTTTGATTGATTTACTGTATACGTCAGCGACCTGTTTTATTTAGGATCATTTACAACACGAGCGCCATGTGGAAGAAGGGGAAACATTCTGCATAAAAGACATGTGGACTTTCGGCCTAAATAAATACCCCAGGTTTGGTCAGGATGATGCCCGCCAATATTATTTCCACCTCCGCAGTTGCCACCGAGGTTGTCGAATTCAAGGAGATTCTCGACGGACTCATCAGAGTGTATGCCGATAGTAAGCTTTACAATGTGCAGTCAGGAAAGTTCATCGTGTCATGGAAAGGCAAAAAGGGTGCGCTCACCGTATGTCTACCCATTGCACGCAGAGGTGCTATGGGTCAGAAATCGCGCCTTGTCAAGGCTATCGTGTACGAAGCCTTCATCGGAAAACGACCTCGTGAAATCATTCACCTCGACGAGAACCCGCTAAACTGTGCCAAGGACAACTTGGCTCCATACGGATCCAACAACGCAGCTCTCATCCAAAAAAATAAAGCAAAATACCCGTCACCGGAGTACGCATTCGCGCCAGCTCCGTACTCCCGATACGTCTCCAGCCGTGCTGGAGTAGTTATTGACGTCACGACTGGCAAAGTCAGCAAAGGCACACTTATCCCCCACGGATATATCGCCATAACGCTCATCAACGATGGAGGCTCAAATAGACAGATGCGCAAACATCGCGTGATCGTCTGGTGCTTCGTCCCCACCTTTGACATCTGGGACGAAACCAGCATAGTCAATCACAAGGACTCGGTGAAGACCAACAACGCGTTGGATAATCTGGAGGTCGTGACGATACAGGGTAATGCTCTTCACGCTCTAGCAAACGATCCTGAAAGAGCTCAGCGAGGCGGTGAGACTCGTCGCAAGAAGATTGAGATGGTATCTGTTGTGGATGGATCAATCAGATCATTCGATTTGATGCAAGATGCTGTATCTTCCCTGAAATCCTCATCGGAAACGATCAGCAAACACATTCGGAACCGCACAACGTTTGCCAATAGCACGTTCAGGTTCAAGTTTCAAGAGGTGGAGAACGAACTGTGGTACAAGATCCTTGATGTCCAGCTGCCCCCGTGGATTGCGCCAAGCCTCAGAGGGCTAGACGGTTTGTACGTCAGCAGCACTGGTAGAATTGTGTCTCCTGATGCGGGAGTGATGTACCAGTCCGTACGCAATGCAGTGGGCTCAATGCAGTTCACTTATCGCAGAATCGTGCACGCTTTCCACTCTTGCATGTGTTTCGCCTGGAACGGCATCCCTCCTTCAGAACACCACACAGCTGATCACAAGAACAGAGTCCACACTGACGATCGTCCGCAAAACATGGAGTGGCTAAATCGTGAAGCTCAAAATGCGAACAGGAGCGTGTCCAAAGTCGTCGTCAGGACATGTGTCCAAACAGGAACCCACCAAGAGTTCTCGACAATTGCTCGCGCCAAAAGAGCAACTGGTGTTACAGAACACACCATCAAGAGAAAAGCTGCGACAGGCGAAGAGCACGCCGGCGCGACATGGGAGATCCGTAAACCGCAACCCGTTGTCATCCCAGACACCCCGGGACCAGCAGATCCATCTGTTACAGTACCAGTTCCGTACGGGGTGGTACGTGAAATATGCTGGCGCGGGGGTGAGGCATATTTGCCTTGCCAAAGTGGGCCATGATTTTTTAATAAAGACTTGTCCGCAAAGATTCGCAAAACTGTTTATAAAGAAGCAATGTCCAGCAATCGACTCACGGACGATTTGAGCACTTACCGTCGTGCCCTCGGGCAGTCAGTGGACCCCCTCGAGTACGCCCTCGACACATGCAAATTTCACCACGAGAAACAGTGCCGCATGAAGCTAGGCATCGTCGGTGGCACCGCTGTCTCGCATATTGTCGGGGCCAACCTCGTGGACACAGAGTCCGAGCTGCGCCTCCAAACCAGGGCCGCCACTCGCTGTCCGTCGTTGATGTACGACCCTTACCGCGACGCTCCCAGTGAACGCATGAAGCACCTGCCCACTTGTCAGATGATCCACTATCGTGGCGTACCCGGTGCTACTTGGTCACCACCGGGGCCACAGGCGGACACGATGCAGCAGTATTACAACCTGCGATAAATCGTCGCAGTCGATGTGTAACAAATATGTCTTCCTTCGCAACCGCACCCGAATCCTCGCATGCAATCAGATCAGAATTTCGTCCGACGGCAGAATTCCGGCCAGCAGTAAATCACGAACGAGAAATGCGTTCAGACATCGCCCTCGAAGTCAAAGCGGTGCTGGAGGAGCACACTCGTCACATCACAGAGCTTTTGAGAGTTCAGAGAGATAACATGCAGCGTACACAAGAAAGGCCTGTCGTTACGCAAACGCGCGACACCAGGATGATGTTGAAGAGAGCGGCACTCTAAAAGAAGCGGCGCTCTCGGCACTCTAAAAGAAGCGGCGCTCTCGGCAATCTAAAAGAAGGGAGCTCTCAGCGCTCTAAAAAATGCGGAGCACTAGAAAATGATCGAATGACCGGGGTATTCATCGTCCCCTACGTCGCTCTTATGGGAGTCGCCGTCGCCTGGTTCGCTTGTGAAGCTCTCGACCTCTTCCTGTCGGTGTCGCAGGAGCTTGTACACCACCGCAAACGTGAAACCGCCAACCAACCCTGCATACCCCCACGCCATGGACGATCCGGACTTGGCTAACCTCTCTACGGTGAACACTCCAAATACGGCAAAACCCAGAGCCATTGCCGCATAAGAATACTTCTGCCGAAGAGGCATGGGTCCGGTGACCGCAGCTATGATGAGAATGCAATAAGACAAGACGACAACATAAGTTTCTAATCTGATGCCCGCTATTTTTGTGAGGGAGCCGCCTCTTTGTTGAGCTCTCAAGAGGTCTTCCACGACTTCGACGCCCTCCCCATCGTAGAAATAATTGCCGATGTCAGCTTCGTATCTCGGCATCTCACTTACACATGTGCGCCCGTATGTGCTTCATGCGTCACAAATTACGCGGCCATGGTGTTGGCAAATTCGATGGCCTCGTGCTGAATGCTCTTTCCTCCCCACTGGATGATGATCATGGTAACGACAACGATTGCCGTCCAGAAAGCGAGCATGCCAGCATAGAACCATGCGAGCTTGTTGCAGCCGCCTACGACCATGCAGTTGATGGCGTACACGGCGATGATGGCGGGGATCAGCATGAAGATTGTGCCAAGAATCCGCGCCCACAGGCTGACGGGCTTTCCTTCGGCGTCCATGAGAGGAGACACTGCCGCGATGGAAACGATCAGTGCGTACGCGATCGCTGCTAGAGTGGCCTGTGGTCGGAGGTTCGTTGACTTTGCCATTCGATTTGCAATGCCGTCGGGAAAATAATAACGATGCGGTCATAAGCAACCGGCAAAGTTAAAGATGCGTTGTAATTTGTAAAGCGCTCGTGTAAACATGGAGAAGCGAGGCATAGACCCTGCGAAGTGGGGTGCGTGCGCTTGGTCGACGATCCACTACGTGGCTCTGGGGTACCCTGCGAATCCAACGGCGGAGCATCAACGACAGTACCGCCTGTTTTTTGAGTCCCTGAAGGACGTCCTTCCGTGTTTGAAGTGCAGGGAAAACTTCACACGGCATTTGACTCATGCGTCGCCGGTGAAAGCGTTGTCCGAAGGGCGGGATGCCCTGTTCGACTGGACCGTGCGTATGCATAACTTGGTGAACGTTGAACTAGGCGCGCATCGCATGGACGCACGTGCTGCACGGGCCATGTACGCAACGGGCGCCCCGGGCGGCAAGAACTTGCTTGCGACGGCTCTGCTGTTTCTCGCCATGGCGATGGTGGTCGTGTCCATGATTTCCAATTCTCGGTCTCTAGAATAGTCGGAAGATTGTGTTAGCGGGTGCAGGGTTTTTTTCACAACACGGTTCCTGTACGACAAGTACCTCGACAGGCTTGTGACAAAGGTCGCCAAGGAGCCGTGACGTTTTAAAAAACGCAAGGCCGCTAACACAGTTGCAACAATCAAGAGTGTAACGGTGAGATGATTGCCTGGCGTCTTTTGAAATTCTAATTTGAGCACATGTCTACCGCATTTGCCTGCCAAAAATATTGGTGTAAAGGGTATAGGCTGTACACCTATCATGCATTTCAACATGGATATAGTTCAAGTCAGGATCAACGTGACAGAACCCGGAGTGAAACTGTGTATCAAGGTGAAAAAACATGTTTGTGACGTTGAAGGATGTGACAAACGATTTTGTACAGCAAGCCATTTGATCATTCACATGCGCTCCCACTCAGGCCAAAAGCCCTACGCATGTGATTTTGAGGGGTGTGACTACAAGTGTTCTAAATCAAGCGGACTGACCACACACATGCGTACACATACAAAAGAGACACCATATGTTTGTGGCTTCGAGGGTTGCGATTACAAGTGCTCCACTTCAGGCGGCCTTGTCGTCCACGCCCGGACACACACCGGAATTTGCTTTTCCTGCGATTTCGAGGGGTGCGATTACAAGACTATCCGTTCAAGCGCCCTCACTGACCACAAACGTACTCATTCGGGGGAGAAACCATATGCTTGCACATATGAAGGGTGTGGCAAGGCATTTGCTACACCTAACCAACTGAAGCTGCATTCACATGTGCACTTTGGTTTGAGACCGTACAAATGTGACTACGAGGGATGCGGGGCGGCCTTCGCTCAACCTTCGAACTTGAACAGCCACAAACGAATTCATACGGGGATCAAAATGTACAAGTGTGGTCTGGATGGTTGTGGCGCGGAATTTACAATGAATTCTCACCTGACCACGCATGAGCGGTACCACTCGGGGGAACGAAGATTTGTCTGCGACTTCGAGGGCTGTGGTGCGAGGTTCACAACATCCACAAATCTGTCACGTCACTTCAAAGCGCTGCATACGCAAGAACATGAGGCACGTCGCAAGAAGGAGGAGCAACGTATCGCAGCTGCGTTCGAGGCGGCTGGGGTGGACTTCAAACGGGAGCATCACATAGACTTCCAGTGCGCCATGGACTCCAGTTCGAAGTTCGCGCGGATTGACTTCGTTGTCATTCGCAATGGCATCCTCTACTTTGTGGAGGTGGACGAACGACAGCATCGCTACCTCATCAGCTGCGACATGAAGCGCATGAGCCAGGTCGTCGAGTCACTGATGCTTGAAGGAAACACACTTCCGCTAGTGTTTGTGCGCTACAACCCCCACAAGTTCACAGTGGATGGGGCAGAGGTGGACGTGTCAAGATCAGATCGCGAAGAGATGCTCGTCGCTTTCCTGAACGCCCCCAACGACGAGTGCAAGGGACTGCCACTCTCCATACAGCACATGTACTATGACACCGTGGACGGGGTTGCTGATGTGTGCACAGATCCTGAGTACCATGACGAGATGAGAAAGTGCTGTCTGCCATGCATTGTCTAATGATTGCAGTGTAAACAAATCTCCCCCCCCTGCACTCGAACAATCATGGAATCCATTCAGTGTCGCGCCGTTAAGCTCAAGAACGGGGTAGCGTCCGCACTGGTGGTGTGTACGATGTATGGGGCGTGCCTTACATTATATGGCGAACGCCCTGTAACGAGCGTAATGATGGCGGCATTTCTCACGTTTGTGTCATGGATGTTGGGAGACCCGAAGTTTGACGAGATGATGCGTCAAATATCCAACAAGATAGACGCCCTCGACGCCAAGATTGACGGACTGGAACTGCGAATGAACCAGAGGTTTGACAACCTGCACATCTCCCTTGGAACGCCGCCAGGAGCCTCCGCCGGCATCGACGAGACGGTCACATACCCTGTCACGGCACCTTTCGTCCCCAAGACAGATCCGGACCTTGCGGAAAGGGTGATTCGCCACAGGAACAAGCAACCCGACACGTCTGTGCAAGTCCCTGTTTTGATTGCGCTTTGAATCAGGTGAGGGATCATGCTGGGACGGCGGGTGGACCTGAACATATATTTGTTGCAGACCCACGGGTCTGGTATGTTGTCGCTGGAAACGTGGTTGTCCAGTGTTGGATGCGCGTGGGATGTTTGCACGCAAGCGGAGTTTCGAGGCTTTTTCAGAACCAAATTCCTTCATCCGGGTGTTCCTTCTGTGTTATAGAATTCATTGTGTTGTAGAATTCAAGGCGACAAAAACCGGCGACAAAACCGGCGACAAAAATTGACCACATGAGCGGCGTGTAGCGAGAGCATCACATGATGCCGCACATCAATCAGCATATCAACATGAAGATCAAAAAGCACGTTTTGAAGCTGTACTTGATCAATCACTTCAGGACCGAGGATGTCGTCCAATGTGTTCTCGAAAGAAAGAGGATGACCACAAAATGCATCAACATCACACATGCCTTTGCGAAGGCCATGGCCACGGACGCTGTCATCGGAGACCTCCAGTCGAAATTTGGGCTCCGGGTCAACGTGAAAATGACTGCCATCGTGCGTCGAAACGAGTACAAACAGCTTTTCAGGGAGTACTTGGTGCACAACAATGTCGTTTGCGGTTTGGAACGCGTCATCGGTGGCTTTGTGCCTCTGTTCGTTCTGGACTTCGTGGACTTCCTGTGCGACAAGTACCTCGACAGGCTTGTGACAAAGGTCGCCAAGGAGCCGTGACGTTTTAAAAAACGGAAAGACGCTAACACAGTTGCGATGCGTTCAAACGTGGAGGTGGCGCTCATGCAGAAGCCCAGGTATCGCAAGTGTTTGCAACGATCCAGAGTATAACGGTGGCTTCTTTTGAAATTCTAATTTGAGCAGTTTCCTGATACGAACGTGTCAGCAACAGGTTGAGTAACAGACAGAAAGTGCTGGAACTTCTCCTGATTCCACTGACACTGTCCGTTGAACTCGAAACACACGAGAACCGTGTTTTCAGGAGTGTATCCTTTGTCGTTGTCGAGCCGCTCGAGACTGACCATCCAATCGATGTCACGCTCAAAGCGAAGAGGGATTCCGGAAATTGCACATCTTCCCCCTTGTGCGATGATTTTTTCGAAGATGGTCTTCACGGTGATGGTGACAACGCCAACATCGGTGTGTGCTCGCTTGGAGATGGACGCACGCGTCTTGGACCGTGAAAGCGCGCCATCCAAAAGTTTTCTGACCTTGAAACGCAGCTCTGCAATATTGACCGGAAGTTCCAAAGGCATTTTGTTGGATGCCTCATGAACATCGTTCTCCAGCTGCTTAATATCCACTTGTTGCTGTATGAGAAACGGTACTGCACGTACCTTGTCAATTGTCCATTTCGCTCTAACATTGAACTCGTGACAGACGAACGCGATATTGTCTGCAACGTATCCACGGCTGTCATCAATACGCTCCAGGCTACATGCCCAGGCTTGGTTTGTGTCGAAGTGCAAAGGGATCGAGCTGTACAAGCACATGCCGTCCTGCTCAGTCCATTGCTCAAGCATCTGCTCCCTTGTAAGTGTGTTTTCTGAGGCTAAAAGTCGCCCTGCTGCGAGCATGCGTTTAGAATGGAACATGGAATTATCGAGCAAGCGACCTGCTGGAGGGCATCCTCGGCCGAGCAGCCTGCCATTCCGGTAGGCTGGGTGACGGTACGCCGTTCGGTCCGGTTACCGCGGAAGGCATCAGCAAGTACCTCGCGGATGCAGGGTTCGAGATGCACGGGGATGAGGTCATGCACGACCCACGAACTGGAGCACAGATGCCGGTAGCAATCTATTGTGCCCCGACATATTTTGCTCGACTGAAGCACTTAGTAGGGGATAAAGTTCACGGGCGAGGGGGGGTGGGACCGATGATCCAGATAACCAGACAACCTGCTGAGGGGCGAGCCCGCGATGGGGGCCTCCGGGTAGGGGAAATGGAGGTAGAATGCCTATGGTCGCATGGCATCTCAGCTTTCCATCAAGAGCGCTTCATGACATGCTCAGATGCCTTCAGCATGCATGTCTGCTCCGAATGCGGTACATCAGTCCCCTTCAACGTCCAGAGGGGCGTGCATCAGTGCAACGCGTGCGGCAACGGCAGCAAGTTCACCAAGGTTGACTTGCCGTATGCCTGCAAGCTGATGAGCCAGGAGGTTGGTGCTATGGGCATCGGCATGTCGTTGCACGGTGTGCACAGCAATTGATCGGGTCACTGTGAACGTTCAAGCTTGAGCAGCTCTATCCGCAACTCTAGTTGACGAGTCGCTGAATCTGCCTGGCGCGTTGTCTCCTTGGCTAGCTCCAGGGCCCTGTCATCCTCTCTCATCTTAGACATATCAATGCCTCGTTCAAGCATGTGTGCCTCGTTGTTTAGGTACTCCGTGTCGCCACGAAAGTTGATGCAGTCCAATATGTCACCGCACAAGCGCTTGTACTCTGCGATCAGTCCGGTGCAAAAGTCGACGCTTGTCATGTACTCCACCCAATAGCACTCCCACTTTGCGGTGGATGACTCTTTGTCTTGCATGAGGAGGTGCACACGTCGCCGCATGGTGTAATCGCGTGTTATGTCCTCGAGAGGCTTGGCCGAGTATCGTCCAGTGCTGACAGTCAGGATCGGCACCGCGCCATCAAGCGTCTTGTCATGCTCTCCCTTTCTGCGCACGAAGTTGCATGTGATGCCGAACTTGTTGTAATCTACTCTGCGATCAGCGTCGTGACCGGCGACCAATATGTACATCACGTTGGGCGTGCTGATATTGGCATTGACGCCTACCGACTGGATCTCGTCGCTCGGCGCCAGCGTTGCCTTGAATGGGACAAGCTCACGGCCTGGTCCAGTCCTGTTTGAGATAGCGAGTGTGTCGCAGTCGAGTTGAGCGAGCTCCATGATTCCTTGGCGCACCGCCTGAGACTCATCAGTTGTGACGTTGCCGCTGATGTACCGTGCAACGAGGCGTGTGACTTGCACACGGTACTTGACACTGCACCATGTCGCCAGTGCAATGGCGACCTCAGGGTGCACCCATGTTCCCCAGAACGCCCTTCGACAGCCTCGATCAAGTTAACTATGGGTCCCATAGTTAGGGCCAGCTCCTTCAAGAGATCCCCCGTGCTCTTCAGCCGGAAGAAATCAGCCCAAAACTTCCCCACACTCTGGCACATCTTGGTGGCATTCACAAAGCCATCAGACAGACGCATCTCAGTGACCATGTTCCCGTCATCGCCTAGGATGGCGCTCACAAAGTCCGTGACCGTGCTTTTCGGTGGTGAATCCCACAATGCCGCTTCTGGCTCCACCGAGCCCCCGCCGGCAATGTCCATGACAGAGCCGCATGTCGGAACATCCGTATCCACCAATGACTCGCTATCAATGCTGCTAGCCTCGACCTCGCTATCCTCGACCTCGCTATCCTCGACCTCGCTATCGTTGCATCCCACCACAAAGTCTTCTTCCACCCAGCCATGGGTGTGTATCCGGATGAATGCGTGCACTTGCTCCTTGATCTCTCGGCCGCACCATGTTGCTAGCTTTGCTGTGTAGCTTGGATGGGCCCAGGTGCCTTTGCGGTTTGATGCTTTGAGGTCGGCGACAGGGATGCCAACACGTGAGCTCACAGTCTGCATATGCTGCACAACCGACCGCATCTTGCTGAACCAGTTGAGCTTCTTTCCTGCCTGCCTGCATATGGCAGTGACATCCAAATAACCATCCCCACGCTTGCAGATGTAGATGGGGTAGGCCGAAGCATCAAGCGGACCACGAGCCAGTGCGTCAGGGGGTGCAACGGCATTGAAAGTGGAAAGCGTGACATCAGCTTGTGTGACAGCACCTTCAGCGACATGTTCGCCATCGGACGCATTTGCCCTGGAGCGAACCGCAGTAACCCCATCTGCAAAGGAACCTCGGGTTCTCGTCTGTTGTGCCCGGCGCTTTAGCCTGCGTGTGACGTCTCGTTGATCAAAGCTGACAACAAAGTTTGCCTCGGGTGCCAGGAACTTGGACAGCGCCTTTTGCACGTTGATCTCTCGGATCGGAGCGCCTTTCAGCATGCGCAACACTGTGATCTTGTCCTCTAACGGCTGCTCAACAAAGCCTCCGCACGAAAGTTGGAGTATTGTGTCCGGAAGCAGCTCTGGACAGTTCTTCTCGGCTTCCAGAAGGAATTCGAGGTGACCGGTGTACTGCTTCAACGTCAGCTCAGTTACGAACGTCCTTCCCTTCTCCAGAGGGACCACGCATTTCATGATGAACTCTCTGGCGCTCTTGAATTTTTTGACGGGTTGGAAACGAAGGAGGATCCAGTCCTCTGCGGCATCCATTAGGAGGGTTACGAGATATGCAATGGACACTATGTTGCGGGCATCCCTGTCCGCCATGTGCTTGGAAACCTGGAGCCAGTCGCCAACGACGTTGCCCAATGTCTCAAGCGAACGCCCTCTGTACCAGTCAGGGTTGAATGTTCCTGAGCGTGTCCGGATGCATTCCAACAACTGTTGTACGTTGTCAGGAGTTGTGCACAAAGCTGTGGGAAGTCCAGAAATCATCTTGGGGGGGGGGTATGCACTTGCCGGCGACAATAAACTGCCAGATTTTGGCGGGGTCAACGCCGCGCTCATGAAAGCAACGTGATTCCACACCGTTGTGCGTAGCCAATGGCTAGGGTAGGATGAATCCATGTTCCCGCGAAAGGGCCCTGTGTCCGGTCAATGATGTCTGTGCCATGTTCCGCGGCGACGCGCTCCATGAGTTGCCGTCCGGGACCATGTCGGAGGAAGTCGGACAGGGTCACCCGTGTCGATCCATTCTTGGCCAGAATGTTGGCCTCTATAAACCCGTCTGATGACCGCTTCTTAGAGACAACGTTGCCTACATCATCGACCACGTTCTCGACTGCTGCAGCGGCCGACCTGACGAACGGAAGTGCTAGTCGATGGCGGATGTCGGATGCCCCGATGTAGTGCTCAACTATTTGAACAGCAATGCTGGGGTGAACCCATGCAGCAGCATGGTGCCTGCCACCTGTCACTTGGATCAGTTGGCTGGCAGCCAGGCCCGTCACCCGTGTTAGATCTTGAATGAATCTGCTGGTGACCTTGAGCTGATAGAAATTCGACCATGCCTTTCCAATGCTGCGACAAAGCATGGAACCGTGCACGTATCCATCGGACGATCGACGAACGGTGTTATAAGCATCATGGCAGATGTCTTCGATCGAGTATGCTTCTTGTCCTTGAAGCGGTTGGCGTTCCGCATCCACGTTGATAAGATGCTTTGCAAGATGAGTCGCCACCAACTCTTGGTGACTCTTCTGGACGCCGGCCCAGTCCATAGCATGTGTGGCAATGTTGGGATGAACCCATTCAATGACAAAGCTCCATCCTCCTCCCTCTTCAACAGGCTCCTTGATCCCGGCACTAATCAGGTCGAAGATGACGCGTTTGTTGGGGGAGCGCTTCAGGTACTCGTTGAATGTCGTACCGGCATGGTCAAGGATCATGGAAATGTTGACATATCCGTCCAGTGCCCTGATTTCCGTCAGGAGATCGCCGTTTGTTGCGGTGACGTCAATGTACTCGGGCGATTTGGTCTCAAATCCGGCCCAGGGAGGCGATGTCGTGGGGTCGTACTTCGGGACAGCCACCCTCATGCTGTCGTAAGTGATGGGCACATCGGGAAGGCTTTGAATAATCCCAATGCGGTCTATGATGGACAACGACGAGAACCCTGCCACACTCATCGCCAGCGACGCTTGGGGAACTCGCTTGGGGTGATGCTTCTCGAGTTCCACCAGCATGACCGCGTTAGCATATATGCTTGTCAGTGTGGTATTGCTGAGCACAGGCGTGCATTCCACCTCCGGCTGCACCCAATTGACAAAAAAGTGGCGTGTAGTGCGCGTACGCAAAACGTCCCGGAATTTGTACAGGATCCACTGCTCTGCGGCGTCATATACAAGCTTGATGAGCCAAGCGAACGAAACCACAAACCGTTGCTTATTCTGCCGCGATATCGCCTTGTACACGATGCCAAAATCATCTATGACATCCTGAACGCCTGTATACATGTGTTCCTTCATCTCACCGGTACGGGTGTTGACATCATGCAAGAGAGATGTGGTGCGTGTATGTGGCACCATATTCTATGTCGTCAATATTATAAAAGCTCGAGGCACCTCTTTACACAGGACCACTGGATCCTATTGCTCCGTTTGAGCCAGTTGGATGCGTAGAGTGAGTTGTTTCGTCTTCTCCCTCTCTTGATCGGTTTTCTCACGCTCAAGCGCGAGCTTGTTCGATTCTGCGGTCCTCTGGAACCTAGTTTCACCACACAGCCGAACTGTCGTGATGATTTCGGAGTGCACGTGCATGACATGGTTCATCAAATCCTCCAGAAATGGCATAGCCTTTTCCCTTGGCAGCTCGAAGCACTCTGTAAAGAGCTTGCCGTTGATCAGGAGGGGTGTCTGGAACTCCTTGTAGAACGCCTCCATGGTATCTTCCATGTTGTCGGGGCAAATGCGACCACACATTATGGTGAGGACGAGGTCAAAGCGGCCAAAGTACTTCCGGTGGTCCTTCAAGCGAGACTCCATGCCGGTTGTGCTTCCCGCCTTGAAGCAATAGGTGCGAGCCTTGGATGAGATGAGTCCGACGTACAACCCACACGGTGGAAGCTCGAACTCTGTCAGAGCCATCGCGTCGAGATCGTGGGGTACATGTGGTTCGGCCACGAAGACGTTGTCGGAGTCCGCGTCCGACACTTGCTCAACTGCATCGTCCATTCGCTCAACGACCGCCTCTTCAGCTTCCGGAGCTTCTTGTCTCCTTTGCGCGTGCTCGTGCAACTGTATGATGTCGTGGAAGTACGGCACATTCATGCCTGCCCATTTTGCAAACTCAGCTGCAGGCCAGGGATGCATCCATGTCCCCGACCCGTTGCCGGTGGCCCTTTCCAGATACTGGACCGGAGGAGTTGCAAGGCCGAACATGTTTGTGAGACGCTTGGCATTTGGGCTTCTCAGGAAGTCCTTGAGAACCGTCTTCTTAGGCGAGGAGTGAGAGAGCTGCGTAACGTTGACGAACCCGTCAGTGGACCTCATCGTGCACACCAGGTTCCCTTGCACGTCATTGATCGGCTGGACCTTGAGCGTGGCAGCAAATGGCTGATTGAGCCTTGTTTCCAGTTCAAGCTGTTTCCCGCCAGCTGCTGGAGCACGTGCCATTGCGACCGCAATGTCTGCGTGGGCCCATACAGGCATGCTAGGAAAAACTATGACGAGCTGTGCGTACGATTTTCCGGTGCCGAGTTTGAGATCCTCTATGAACTTGGACGCAGCATTGGTCCCGCAAAGTTTGCCCATGCTGTGCCCAGACTTGCAGCGAGCTTTGACACCTGTACATAGCCGTCTGACTCTCTTCTAACCGTGTGGAAGCCTTCTCCATCGATGTCTTCATACGAATCCGTCACAATCTTTGCAACTGCCTCAGTGTTGTCGGTGATCTGTTGGTCTTCCACAACATCTTCGCCAACGGGCAGCACACTCAGAAAGTACTCGAGATGGGGATGTTCAGCCCACCTTGCTGCATGAATAGCAGTTCCAGGGTGAGCCCACACAACATCCGCCTTGTCGTTGGCGCGGTCCTGCAACACCTTCTTACCTCCAACAACAACTCGAGACAAGAAAAATGCGCGGTTCGCCTTCCGCACAGTGTAGTCCTTGAGAGACTTGTTGGCTGTTGCTAGCAGCTTGCAGATGTTGATATAGTTGTCGCTGCTGCGGATCTCAGTGAGATGCTGTCCGTTTGGAGACCACATGTCGGAGTAAGTCACTCGCTCCCCCTGCCACTCTGCCCTGACAGTTGAATGCTCCTCCTGTAATGCTGCACTGATCACATCTTTGGTGACGTTCTGAGCTTTAATCGAGTCGAATACACACAACTTCTGGTGCAGAGAGAGTGCAGGAAAACTTCCAACTCCCAAAGCATCGATCGCACACGGCACTTTGTCAGGCGCTTCCTGCTCGAGTCTGATGAGAAAGTCGCCATTCGAGGACCATGCAGACCAGTTTTTGGTTGATATGACCGGAGTGCCCTTGTACTTGCAGGCGGCATTGAGGATGGTTTTTCTGTCGTACGAGTTGAGGAAAATCTTGACGAGGACCGCCAGGGAGACCATGATTCGCTGCTTGTTCTGGGCCTCAATCAGCTTCCGGACGTCATTGAATATGGTCGTAACGTTAACATCAACGACATTGAAGGCAATGTTCCTATCATTCACTTGACGTAAGACAGTTTCAGCGGAAATGGATGACATGGTGGCAGGTCGATGCTTCCATAGCCTGATGAAAATTCTTTACATCATAGTGAGATGCCAATGAAAGATTCTGAGCCGGGTTAGGACATTTGGCTCGAATGCTCAGCTTCGACCTTGCGTCGCGTGGCTGCAGCAACGCTTGCGCAATGAAACGCAGCATTGAAGGCTCCGGCTCCATGCAACTGTATCAGGTTTGCAGACCCAGGCTCCAGGCAATCGAACGACAGGGCGACATGGTCATCATCATCAACATTGCACAACGCATGGACACGCTTCCGAAACGTCTCATAAGAATCGTGGCTTCGGGTCAGGGTGATGTAGTGGGTCTGGCCGTTGAAAGCGAGGCACATGACAACGTGATCGCTAGGAATAATGCCACAGGGAGTCAAAGGATGTCGCCAATCAGCCAGTGACTGCTTACAGAAGCGACATGTGCTCTCTTCATCCTTGCCAGCGTTCAGGAGCTGCCAGCGCGCCAAGCACTTTGGGTGGACTGGTCGGGGGCACTTGCACGGAAACACCAGATCCCCTGCCTGCATGCAGATCCAACATTCACCATCATTTGCAATTTCACCCGAGCCAGTAGGACTGTCGCCCATGGTAACTGAGGCAACTGCAGTTTCAACCGATGCAACTGGAACGTTGCCTGTAGCGAATGGGCTGTCACCAGAGTGTTGGTCGTGCTTTTTTGATACATTGTCTTTGGCTAAAAGAAAGCAAGGGAAGCAGGATCTCATCATGTGTTACATACACCCCCGTTGTATTTGCTCGAGACACACAGACAAATGTGTGGCAGGAGCCAGGTGTTGAGAGATCCATGAACAATGAATCACCGGTTTCTGGCGTACATCGATGAAAAAACACTCACCTGGTCAGGACCGTCACTTGATCAAGTAAGACTTGCTCACTGACCACGCAGGATTCCTGCTGGATACATCTTCGATTAAGTAGCCCTTGGATGCCAACACGTGTGCCACTGCAGGGTGCAAACTTCCCATGGACGTCGAGTACAAGACATGATCCGCGCCCTCCGCCGCCGCCTTCTCCAAAAGCACACAGATCGCTGACGCCTGAGCCTCAGCCTCCGGAGATCTTTTTGGAGTGAGGGTAAGCAGCTTGTCCATTTTACAACACTGCGTTGCAATATGTATGTGTACTCTTGATCAAGGCAAATGTACACGTACATGGATTCCAATGTCTCAGGCAAAACAGACACACTACAACAAGTGAGCTTTGAACTCGACCCAAGAGTGCATGCTGCAGCAAGACATGTCCACACGCACACCATCAGACTTTCTTCCAGACGCAGTTTTTGCAGAAGGCGCTGAGGTCATGGTGACGTGCAACGCTTGTCCTTCCATGTCCGGGATGCCTATGTCCACGAGACTACCAATCATGTTGCGCTTGAAGTCCTCGAGACTACCAATCTTGTTGCGCTTGAAGTCCTTGCGTTTGTCGGCAACCACAAAGTCCCGCTCTTCGAGCCACTCCCGTTCGTCGGCGCTGGGGCAGTGCCAGAACACCCTCTTGGTTTGGTTATCGGCAGGAAGTGTGTACCAGTTGATGTCGTTGGGAACACGCACGACCAATGACTTGTCGGTACCCAGCCGCACTTCCACCGACTTTCGCACTTTGGGAGTCTCGTCTGCCACACCAAGTGTCTTGCGCTGCTTTGCTTCTCGAGAGCTCTTGCTCGGCCGCTCTTGCTTACGCTTGACGCTTGTGACCTGATGCTCATCTGCACGCAACAAAGCGTTGGCACAAAAACAACGCATGCATCTTTCGTGAACACATGACCCAACAACACAATACGTAGGCAATGCAGATGTCGAGCAATGGATTCATCAATCATGACATGGTGTTGCTCGATTGCGTACGGTCCCCCCTCATCAATAAACATACATGTTATGTACCTGAACCGAAATGTCAGCGTAATGCCCACCCAATGCACGATCGAACTCGGAACGTGCCTGTCACGGATGATTCCGCTGAAACGTCCGTCGCTGACGACATCTGCTCTTGCTCGTCATGCAACGCCTCTGCAGTACCAGCTAGCGTGACCGAGGCACGTTTTGCAATGATGACTAGTGCCGCGTTGAGCTTGCGCTGCAGGTCCTCTTTGACAGCGTCAGTCTGCTCAGCAATGACGCGTGCTGCAGATAGCTCGCGCCGCAGGTCTTGCGTCACGGCCCAGGTCCTCCTGTTCTCTTCACGACACAGCGGGAGCCTGGCATTCAAGACCTTCTTGATAACGTCTGCCCGCTTGAGCGCTGCATAGAGCTTGTGCTGCATGTCCCGCTTGTCAACAGCGGCCTGCGCGAGCGCCGCGTCGAGCTCGCTCTGCAGGCCCTGCTTGACAGTGTCAGCCTGTGCGAGCGCCGAGTCGAGCTCGCTCTGCATGCCCTGCTTGTCAACGCCAGCCTGCGCGAGCGCGACTTGCGCCGAGTCGAGCTTGCTCTGCAGCTCCTTCTTAACAGTGTCAGCCTGAGCGAGCGCCGCATCGAGCTTGCTCTGCAGCTCCTTCTTAACAGTGTCAGCCTGAGCGAGCGCCGCGTCGAGTTCGCCCTGCAGCTCCTTCTTAACAGTGTCAGCCTGAGCGAGCGCCGCGTCGAGTTCGCCCTGCTGCTCCTTCTTAACAGTGTCAGCCTGAGCGAGCGCCGCGTCGAGTTCGCCCTGCTGCTCCTTCTTAACAGTGTCAGCCTGAGCGAGCGCCGCGTCGAGCTTGCTCTGCAGCTCCTTCTTAACAGTGTCAGCCTGAGCGAGCGCCGCGTCGAGCTCGCTCTGCAGGCCCTGCATGTCAACGCCAGCCTGCGCGAGCGCGTCTTGCGCCGAGTGGAGCTTGCTCTGCAGCTCCTTCTTAACAGTGTCAGCCTGAGCGAGCGCCGCATCGAGCTCGCCCTGCAGCTCCTGCTTAACAGTGTCGGCCTGGGCGAGCGCCGTGTCCAGCTCGCTCTGCAGGCCCTGCTTGTCAACGCCAGCCTGCGCGAGCGCGTCTTGCGCCGAGTCGAGATTGCTCTGCAGCCCCTTCTTAACAGTGTCAGCCTGGGCGAGCGCCGCGTCGAGCTCGCTCTGCAGGCCCTGCTTGTCAACGCCAGCCTGCGCGAGCACCGCATCAAGTTTGTATCGCAGGCCCAGTGTGTCAACGTCCGCCTGCATCAGCTTGCACTGCAGCTCGTGCTTGACGGTGTCAGCCAACTTGAGCTCGTGGTACAGGTTCTGATTGTCAATGCCGGACTGTGCGAGCACCGCATCAAGTTTGTGTTGCAGGTCCAGTATGTCGACTTCCGCCTGCGTCAGCTTGCACTGCAGCTCGCGCTTGACGGTGTCGGCCAACGTGAGCTCGTTGTGCAGGGCCTGCTTCTCGCCGTTGACCTTTGTGACACTCTCCAGCGTCTTGCGGAGGTTGCGCTGTAGGCGATGCACCCCTTCAATGTCGTCCTGCACAGCGGTGAGCTCTCGCTGCTCCTGAACGGCATGGACGGGTGTAAGCGGCCCTTCGGGGATGGGAGCGTCACTGGTGGGCTCGTGATGCATGCTCAAAAGCGCATGCGCTGCATCTTCGGCCGTCACAATGTTTCCTTGAACCCAGCCGGCACCAACTGCGATGTCCCGTGCCGCGCCCCTCCCCTGGACGGTGAAGTATCTGCACTTGTTGCAGTCTGGAAACATGCCGTCTTGGTGAGTATTGCAACGCGTGAAGCTGTGCAGGGGATGGAGCGCCTTACACCTCCTGCACCTGCGGGTGTGTTGGGTCTCCATATCTGATCTGCACCAACACCCGTAATCAGTTAGCGCAGTTTGCCCGAATGCACAATACCGTATCTATGGGTAGGGTTTGAAAGCGTCAAAAGGAGCCGCCAGCAAAGTCTCAAAGCGTCTTGATACGTGCTTATACCACTCCGTTTATTTGCAAGCATATCACAAGCATATTGCACCTCATTTGTACCGCATATTGCAAGGGTACCGTTTGCTCATCCGTCCCACACGTAACGGGACACATGCTAAACAAGCAAGGATCCACAAGCACTCAACAAGCAGTCGCAAGAAGATTATAATGATATCACGAGTATATCAAACCGCATGCAAGGGGCGCCGTTTGCTCACATGTAGGGATACATACATGCTGAAGAAGCATTTACAAGCACTCATGCAGTCAGGAGCAGTAGCATGCAGTCGCAGGCAGTCGCAGGCAGTGGCATGCCGTCATAGGCAGTGGCATGCCGTCATAGGCAGTAGCATGCAGTCACATGCAGTAAGTAGCATGCAGTCACAGGCAGTCTCATGCAGTCAACATGCTGTGGCAGGCATGTGGTTTCGTACCTTGACGATGAAACGTCCCTGAGGCGCATGGTGCAATGCCTGGACACGCTATGTAACACGCTGTGTACCTGTGTGAACGCAGCTGTAAATGTCGAGCTATATACGCATATTGCGTGTGTGACGGCGACTCTTGCACAGTCACTTCCTGGTTGACGCGCCCAAACCTGGTTCGGCGCACCCATGCCTGGTTCGACGCAGCCATGCCTGGTTCGATACGCCCGTGACTGGTTCAACACGCACATGATCTGGTCATTCAGGACACAATGAGAAAATAGTGACATACCACAAACTCTAACCCGTTTGTGATACCACAAGTAGCCTAATTCGAGCATGTGTGGCACAACATGTGCAATGTCCCTTTGTGGTACAACTGGTGCCACATTTACTGAACACATTGCTTGCCAGGTGGAATGTGGTTCCACGAAATCAGGATATCACAAACATTAGGATTGACAATTTTATAATCATTCCCAAGAACTCTACAATGCCATGGCTATTCTATTAACCAGATCACCACTTTTGCCATTTCGGGCTACAGTAGGTGGAATGCCGCGGTTTCCCAACAGCATATTTTTGCCTCGACGGCCGCGGATGTGACCTACATCCGAATCCTCTTGTTCCGAGCACCTCAAACCATGCTTGCTAGTCTCAGGAACACGTTCCTCGATCCAGCCATGTCTCGGTCCAAACTGCAGCCGCAATGGTCGCACGAGACAACTTTCCTTGCCCCCACGTCCATGAGCGTCCCGAGGAGTTCAAGCCAACACAATTTCGGGCGAGGCGAGTTGCTAAGCCACAGTCAGGCTCACAGAGTCGGACAGGTGGAGACTCGTTATCCGACCGATCCCTTCGGGGAAATATATAAGAGGAGAGTCCGGATGGGTGGGATCAGAAGTGTCCCATTCTTGCCGGCGTTAGGTATACAACGTACGCGTGTGCGACATTTTATGTAGGTTGATGTAATGACAAACGCGGGCTCAGACATCGTGCAATCCATCGTGACAGCTCTCATGTCATGCGATTATCATGCGTCTGTGCCCCAACTCATTGCAAAGGGAATGGAAGCAGTTCAAAAATACAAAACCCTCAATGGGAGCGAGAAGAGGCACTATGTCATCACGGCATTGCGGGTCATCGCCAAAGGTACGGACGGTGTGAGCGGCACATCAGACGACATCCTCCCAGCATCATCCATCGCAGCTCTGTCGACTCTTCTGGAGGGAGACTTTGTGGAAGATATCATCACCCTCGTATCCGACGTGAGCAAGGGCAAGTACAAGCTCAACAATTCCAAGGGCTTTTTTGGCGCCTGTTTCTCGATGTAAAGCACCGCGACCATCAATCAAAGTGAAAACAAATGAAGGCGGCAATAACGCGAGCGAACATGAGAAAGACGCAGATGCGTTCCAGGCAGGTACCGCAGGAGCTGTGGTACATGTTGGTTCGCGGCCCGATGGCCGGAGTGGTAATCAGCGACAGGGGTCGCGTCTTGAAAGATGGAGTTGCGAGCAACGATCACGAAATTGTCCACAACAATACGAGCATGTCTGTGCCGGAGGCAGTCTGTTACGCGACGAACGGACCTCCTCAGCCACGATCATTGCAGCACGTCGCGTACAGGAACGGCGACGAGGAGGACAGAGGATTCAAGAACGTATATTGGGCGACGGACGACGGGATGCCTCAAGAATACGACACCGTCATTCGCCAGGTAAACGGTGACCTCCTGGACAACCGGATCGAGAACCTCTTCCACAACACCGACCTGGCATTGCCAGCTGCCGCTTCGCGGGACCAACGGTTTCCTCCGACATGTTGGGCGGTCTCTCACCCCGGGCCTGCCAAAATATTGACGCCACCTTTCAAATGAGTTGGTTGGCCCCGGCCGCAATTGGCGCAGTATCCTCATATTTACTGTACGCCACAGCACTCGATGGTTTCAGGAATAGAGAGAAGAAACGAGATGACACACTCGCCCAGCGCAACAAAGACGCGGAGGCGTCGACAAGCAAGGCACTGGAGCAAGCTACATATTTTGAAAAGGTTTGGGACGCATACAGTCCGGCACCACTCGGACCTGGTGTCACCCGTCTTCCCTCTCGAGACCCTCCAGGGAATGCATCGCGTACAGGCATCGTGGCACCAGGCGCTCATGTCCGCACAGGCACTGATGCCGACGCAGGCACTAAAACATTCGCCGACGCAAGCACTGATGCCGGCACAGGCGCTAAAACATTCGCCGACGCAAGCACTGATGCCGGCACAGGCGCTAAAGAGTTCGCGGACGCAAGCACCGATGCCGACACAAGCGCTAAAGAGTCCGCGGACGCAAGCACTGATGCCGACACAAGCGCTGCTGCCGGCATTGCTTCAGGGGTACATGTTGGGCCGTTGATTGCGTCGGCTGTTCAACCTCGAGCGTCTCCTGTGCTGCCTCGGTTGTCTACTCAAACATCGTCACAAGTGCCTCCTGGAGGATCGACACCCGTATTCCAACAAACAGTCTCAGAAATCTCCACAAGTGCTGCCGGAGCTGCGGAAGCTGCTGAAGCTGCAAAAAATATTGGGCTTCAATCTAAACCCGAGGTATCAGCTGCAGCTGGTAGCAGGGAAATTCAAGATGAAGTTCAAGCCGAACTGCGATCTGGTTCCGACAGCTCCGATGGCTACGACAGCCCAAGTGGCTACGACAGCTCCATTGGCTCTGAGAGCTTAGACGGATCTGACACTGTGGAAGCTGCAAACGCTGTGGAAGCTGCTAAACAAATCGTACCATCTCAGTCCGGGGTATCACCTGTAGGCAGTGCTCCTGGTCAAGTTGAACTTAAAGCTGAAACACAAAAAGGCATTGTACTTTCCGATGAATCTATTAGCTCCGATTTAATTGAGTCACGATCGCAGACGAGTGAATCTCAAGGAATGATACCTGCTTCTTTGAATCGCAATGACAGAGACATGGTCGCCAGGACATTGTCGGAACTGAGCTTTTGGTTGGAACCCGTGACACAGCCACTGCCTCCTGAAACAATTCCAGCACATGCACGACCGGAGCACCAAGAAGCTTCGAAACAAGCTGCGGCCGAGCTCGCAAAGACGTGGGGCGTTCCATATCCAAACAACAACCTACTCGAATCTGTAACAGCAAAAGCCAGGGGAGTAGGGTTTTCAGGCAACGTGTCGTCGATTGCAAGTGCGAAGGCTGCTTTTGTTCAAGTGCTGCGAGCTGCCAATGCAGTGATAGGACAGTTGAACACTCGCCTATCGCTTGTTGGGCGAACTGAAATGATGCTGTTAAAATCTATACCAGATCTCGAGGAGTGGAAGGCAAAAGAAAAAGATGCCATTAATGAACTTGAGGTACAGGAAGCATCTAAAATGGAGGCGGAAAACCTGAAAAAAGCATATGAGGCAAAATTCAACGACACTGTGCATGACAGTTTGACTGTTGAAGACATGGTAGCTCAGGTTGAATCCAAGCTGCGAGTCCAAGCAAACAATTACGACTTGACATACGTACCAGGGAAAGCCAAGAGTAAATTCAACCTCACACAAGAGTTCGGTAAACTTCAGGAGCAGTTCGGCACAAAGTATGGCAGAAAACCGGACAAATGGAATGGACCGACTTTGGACGCGATTCGGGAAGAACACATGTGGGTGACAAAAGGCAATCGTCTGTTCAATACCCAACATGAGAGTGCTGCCGGTCTAATTGAAGCCGTACGAGAGCGTATGAAAGCTATGGGGCAAGCTGCAGTCGGCGACGGGAGTAGCCCTTCAAATACAGCAAACAATGCACAGAGAGCTTTGCCACGCAAGAAATTGCCATTTACAGTTCTTGACGGGCGTAGACCTTCAGATACAGCAATGGATGCAAAGAAACCCGCTCAAAGGCAAGGGGCATTTCTAGGTAGTGCTTTTGACGGGAGCGCGTCAGTTACAGCAGCGGATGCACGAAAAGACGCATTGAGAGCACACTCCCAACAAGACCCGCTCGCCAACAGAGACAAGATACGATTGCCCGGGTTGCCTACAACCAGGTGGGTCTGATTGTCCAAAAAAATAAAAGGATCCACCATATGTATATACACCATGTCCGTCGGTGCCAATCTAGTCCAAATACACCGAATGCTCGTTCAGCTGTCCGAGCGAATGATTTCCCTCGAATCTCGGCATGCGACAGTGGATGCCGATTCAGTGAGGTCAATGGAGAGCGTGCTCGGCGAACAACTGGAGCCCAAATTGGACGCCCGGCTGGACTCCAAGTTGGAGGCCAAACTGAACGCCGCACTCAGCCCCAAGCTGGACGCTAAGATGGACGCAAAGCTGGACGCCAAGCTGGACACCAAGCTAGACGTCCGAGTGAGCATCGCGCTCAAGAGGGAGCGCGCGTTTCTGGAGGCCGCTATTTCGGAGCAGGTCAGCAAGTCGGTGTTGGACGCGGTGGACATAAAGCACACGGCACTGCGCATGGACGCCGACTCCAAGAGTGTGGAACGAGACTCGCGATCGGACGCAACTTTCATGTCACTGGAGGCCCGCACAGACGCATCGATCCGTGCTATCGAGTCCAAGTTCGACGACCTCAACACCGTCGTTCGCAACCACCTGCTGCGCATTCCTGGTACCAACGGCAGTCCTGATACGCAAGCTGTAGCAAAGCAAGACCAGAACGTCATGGAGATGATAGACATCAAGATGTCGGAAATCCGCAGGGACATGGACCTGAAGAACCTCGAGCGCGAGGCAGCAACCGAGAACATACTCAAAGAGAGGGAGAGCCAATCGGATGCGCATTGCAAGGATTATGCCGCACAAGTGTTGGAGCTGACTGCCGCTCAAGCTGCTTTGAGGAAGCTGGTCATGGACTACTACAACACTCCAACTGTTCCAGAGGGAATCACGATAGACCTGAACGGGAACCCCGACCTGTCTCACATGCTGGCTGAACTACCTGCAATCAGGTCCGACCAGTCTGGCCTGCACACCGCACAGGCCGGCATTCGCAATCAGCTGTCCTCGATTTCTAACGAGATTGCAGCGGTGCGAACAGAATCGCAGATCGTGACACGGGACTCCATGGCGGTGAAGGCGACGCTCAATTCCATCACAACGGATATCAGCACTCTGAACACACGCCTAGCGGCGATCGAAACAAGTCAGGTCACACTCGAAGCAACAGCAGACATTCGTGAAGTATCTCCGGTGGATGACGTTGTTGTAACCACTAAGGCGGCGCCGAAGGGTCGTGCCAAGAAGCAAAAGGCATAGTCATTGAGAAATTTATCCCCCAAGACATGGAGTAATGACGTCCACGTACCTCGATGATATGCTTACAACAAGCCAGGCTGGAGTTCGCGCCATGGTCTCTACGAAGAGACAGGTATCGACGATACTAGGGAATGGATCCATATTGCTCGAGACGGAGATGCACGACGATGTGTCGATGCGTTCAGCACGGTACGATGGCAGGCCCGTGATGAATTATGCATGCTACAAGACTCCGGGAACTCCTATCATCCAGAGTCAGTCACTACATCTAGGGAACGGCGTGTTCACTGAAACATACTCTGTTCCTTCCGGGACGTTGACTGTAGAGACTCTCGCCTTGAGGCAGCACGCTCCATGTGCTCTACAGATGATGACATTTCCATCGGGGATGTATGCCCACGTTCCCACAATTCCAGAGTCCGTCATCGTGGACGGTGCGGATCACATATCTGTCCATTCCAACGGCACACCAGTGCCATGCATGCGTCTCAGAGCGCACGATCGCTTGACGGGTGAACGCATAGCCTACTTGGGCGCATACTTGAGCAGTGCAGGTGTGACGTTCACGGGCTTGGACACAAGACCGACAGACGCTACGAACAGATTCGCCGTCACATCCTCCGGAACGCTACAGGTGCTGCACACCATAGCAGTCGGGGCGGACGCGGACACGCAGGTGACCAACTATGTCACTGCGGCGCTGCAGACTTCACAGACCGCATCCGCGTTCAGGGCGGCGCACACGCTGAGGTGGTCGAGCTTGTGGAGGGCCGGGGTGCAGGTTCTGCCCAGGAACCCTACCCCCGATCCAGACGTGGCGATAATGAATGCGGTTCTGAGGGCAGCACAGTACCGGGTTCTTTCGATGCGTCGGGACGGTGGTAGACTCGCACTCACAAGGACTGGTCCCAGCTGGTTCAGGTCCAGTTCTATGGCCACGGCTATCTTGCCCACCGTGCCTGACGTTGCGAAGGGGGCAGCTCAAGACGCGTTGATGGACAGCTTGGCAGAGTCGGTCGCGGATGGTCAGTTTTCCGATCCATCTGCTCCAAAATTGGAGGATCTGGCATCTTCGATGTTGGACGTCTGGCACGTGTTCAGGGCCACCCTTGACAGGTCGTGGCTAAGAATCGTATCCGCAGACCTGTACAGAGCTGCACACGCGATAGCTCAGCACGTGGAGGCAGCAGGACTCCCCGACACCGACCCTGTGACGCTCGAGGTCCCTCTGACGAGCACAGGATTCAGCAAAACGCGTCTTGGTCCGGTAGTTCAGGAGCACACGCTCACGACGCATCTGTGCAGAGCCGCACTATCCGCTGCAACCCAGACGGCATACGACTTGAGAGATATCCCTCCCACCGAGTGGATGGCCGTCTACAACCAGCTCGTCGTTCCCATGTCGGGGGACGCGTTTGTGTACAGCGCTTCAGATCCCGAACTGACGGGCGACCAAACCCTTGCGTACCACCCCCTGGTGTTCTCAGCTCCGAGAAACAAAGTCCTCGCAAACGTGTTGCTGGCGGGTGCCACAACTTCCGAGTCCTCATTGTCAAGTCCGGATCCCAAACTAAGGATGGGAGCCATCGCGGTCCTGGCTTCCGCTGCCCCATTGAAGCAAACGCCTGTGACTGCAATGAACTCTGCTGGCGCACTTTTGAACGCTGAGGCAGATGCCGCCACCGGCCACCCTTGGAGGAGTCTCGCACCCAACAGCGGAGCAGCAGCCGAGGTTGAGGCGTCTTCAGCGTTTCTGGCGACCACGATCTATGGGTTTGCAAGGTTGCGTGTATTAGGGATAGTGGACAGGGATGGCGTTCACATCCAACGTTCGCAGGCAGCCCTGGAGCCGCTGGCCAGACTTCCCATGACATGGGCTGGAATCAGGCTTTCCGTGGTGGGACCTACCCCTGCTGTGAAAGTCGTGTCAAACCAATGAGGAGGGAAATCGGGTGATTTCCCCCCTCTAACCCCACGCGGTTACCAGTTTACGCCTCGAGTTTCTGCACGATCGTTAAGTATTAATCGCAAGCAATCACGGCTTGAAGGAGGATAATCCGAAAGATGTATGTCCTCACTGCCACTTATCCTCCAAGACGGAGCAAGCCTGGAAAGCACCAGGCATCCGGCTACCCGCGTGGGGTTGGAGGGGGGGGAATCACCCGATTTACCTCCTTTCTGGTCGCGGTGGTTTGAAGCCGAGGGCACGTTCTATGGCAGCAATCTGCTTTGTTATGTTCCTTACTTCTGTCTTCTTAGCAGGGGACTGTGCTGCGGCGCGAGCGCGGTCTACCAGCGATTTGATGTTCAGTTTCTTGATGCGATCCATTTTCTCAGATGGGGTACCGGAACCCTTGCTGATGGTGATGGCATCTTTAGCTTTCTTGCGAAGCTTGGACATGGTTTCGTCGTAGCTCATCGTCGACACATCGGGCGCCTTCCCTGAAATATTTCTTCCGACGATCGCCCTGATTTCCTCCTTCAGAGCGTACAGGTCCCGTCTTTCCTCTTCGGTCGCTTCCATGCTCCTAATTTTCTCCGTCAACGGCGTCAATACCTTTGAAATTTCGATCTTCTTTGTTTTGTCATCTTTGGCAGCCTTCGCGCTACCTAGGAGCGTCTGCAGTTGCTTCTTAACATCAGCAACGCTTGTGACCTCCTCCAATTTTACTTCCTTCGTCTTGGGGGGCGTGGACCGCTCTTCAAACACGAGTATGACTCCAAGAACTCCGGCGAGGACGACGGAAGTGACTGCTGGTATCCAAGAGACCGCAGACATATCTTCCTTTCCCAGAACGAGTGACAAAAAACATCAGATACGTAAAAGCGACAGCAAAACCGCCACTATCAATATCGCTATACCTCCGCTGACCAAACCATCGGGGGTCAGAAGTCTCTGGGCGGCGAGCTCCGTTTTGTCTTGCATGATCAGATCGTACATCGACCTCCAGAAAGAAGTAAACTCGCTGAACACTTTGGACAGCGGTGTGTTCCAAATGGAGCCGGCAGTTATGTCAGTATCCCTCTTGTCGTCTGCTATGCGTTCCGCTATTTTCAAAGCATCGGTCTCATGCTTCATGAGAGCTCTGTACGCCGACTCCGGCGTCTCTCCTACCACCATAGGGCTTTCCTCTACGTCCCCTACCTGTATCCGCGTGACGGTATCTTCTATCTGTGAGTACTCCATCATGTATATACCTGGAGCGTGGTTTTTTTTAGACGTGATGTCCACTGGGTTGCAACAGCTCTTCCCTGAGCACCATATCCCTGACTCGGTAAGTTCTGACGGTGCCGTCCGGCATGTTGCGCGTCAACTTCAGCGGAGTTCTGCGCTCAAGGAGCTCCCGCTGGACAGCGTCTGGGATCGTCTCTCCCTCAGCTCTATCCACGAAGAGCTTGCCGCCGTTGCACACCTGCTGGATTCTCACGGACAGTATCTTCGTTGTTTCGTACTTGCTCATGACCGCGTCGGAAAGCATGTCACCTAGTTACACACAGTGTAACGCAACATTCTTTACACTTCGGAACCAAACACCACTTTGAAACCGGCCAATGTCCTGACCCTCCGAAGCCCACTGTCGTGTGCTCGAAGGTGACATGCTTCGCACAGGGGGATCAGGTTGGACACGTGATTCTCCGAGTTGTGCCCATGCTTGCCCAGCACGGCGTCGCTCCTGTGTACGATGTGATGCGTCTCAGTGGCTCTGCTCCCACAGGCCTCGCATTTCGACAGAACCACCTTGGAGTTGTACCGACTCCGCTTAGGAATGGCACCGACCAAGTCCGACCTTGCAGCGGCCGCGTCTCTGACGAATGCAGCATCGAAGCCGAACGCCGCGGCCACCGCCAGGCCGTAGCTGGGAGAGCAGGGGCCCGCCTTGAGCGTCCTGTCGTACACCAACCCTACACCGGGCTCGATGTGCATGGCCAGATGCATGACTCGGAGACCTTCAACAGTGTCGAGTGCGGAATTTTGCGCTAGTTCGTGAAAGTGTGTCGTGACAAAGGTCTTGGAACCCTTCTTTGCCAGGTGCGATATCGTCGTTCCCACGAGTGCGGTTCCCGACCTCCACTCCGTGCTGGCAAACATCTCGTCGGCCAACAGCAAGCTCCTCGGTCCGGCCGAGTTGATGGCCTCGGAGATCTCGGACAATTCGGCGGTGAATGAGCTGAGACCCCTGTGAACGTTGTCGGGCGTGAGGATTCTTGTGTCTATTCGCTTGAAAGGGCTCACGGTGACTTCTTCAGCAGCCACAAACATACCGGCCTGGGCCATCACCAGAGCGATGCCAACGGACCTGAGCAGGCAGCTTTTGCCGCAGCCGTTCACCGAGTACAGCAAGACGTGCCTGTTGGTGTCGTCAAGAGCAACGTCGTTGCGGACGTATAACTCTTTCGAGTAGTTGACCATCGCCTTCTCTGCGATCGGGTTCCCTAGTTTTGTGGCTCTGAACAATGCCTCTCCCGATCCGGGCAGCATGTTAGGCATGACGTGTCCGAATCGTAGCACGTTGTTCGCACAAGCATGGAGAAAGTCGACGTTGCATATCCAGTCCACTACATCCTCGACGTCATCACTTGATGTTCCGGCCAGTGCCTTGCACCAGACGTCCTTCTGCGCCGCTTCTAACAACTTCACTGCCTCCTTCTCATTGGACGAAGCCGCATCGAGTTCGGAAGACGTCAAAGTTGCACCTGACACGTTTGTAGTGACCGCAAAGCGTGAACGCACCTCCGGAACTGATTGTAGTCGCTTGATGCTTAACCTTATCCGGTGACCGTTGCCCACCGCCTCCAGTCGCGCATCTGGGTGCACCGATTCCTCCAACCGCTTCAGACAAAGCTTGGTGGCTTCAAGTTCTCTGTATGCACAGACGACAGTGTCGTCTCCTGGGAACAGGCTGGGATGTCCGTGATCCACCACACTCAGCGTGTCCAGCCACAGGGCCGCTTTCAACGCAGCATCTTGGTGTCCGGTTACATGCGTGCACGCACTCGCGACATCCAATGCTGCTCTGACAGCGATCGTGATCGCCTGCGACTCAGCGACAGGGATGTCGTGTTGGATCGTGCGTCGGCTCCACCGTTGCAAATCTCCAACGTCGCCCATCGCTGTCCTGACTTTTTCGATAGTTCCATGCCCAGCATTGAGGGCGCGTTCGATCTCAGCGTGCGAGTCGCTAGCCTCCGCGGAGTCTGCGTGAGGGTTGTACAGCAAATGCCTGAACTTCCTTCGCCCCGGAGGAGTGACAGCGCAGTTCAGAATCTTGTCGAGCTCTTGGATGCCCAGCTGCCCGAGAGCTCCTTTCGAGAAGGTCACGACGTGGTTGGGGTCGACGATGATCGGTTTGGGAAGGTTCTCACCGAAAGTTGAAGACATTCCTCTAGCCCATGACAGCAGATGCGACAGTGCGTGCTTGGCCAAGGGTCTGTTAGAAAGCAAGAGAGCTTCGTCGACATGTAGTCCTGTCCGACCAAAGGCGTCTCCGATGAGAGCTTCCGACATAGCGTCGTTTAGTTTCTGAGAGGGCCTCTTATCGATAATCGTTGTTTTTGATGCCCACAGCTCCGCGAAGTCTCCCTCGTGCCCTTCCCTTCCGTTGAGCAGAACCGCCGACACATTCCTTGATCTCGTGACCGCCGCTATTCCCTCAACGCCTGCTGTCTGCACTACTACGGTGCATCCGGTGGAAACGTCCATCAATGCGGCTCCAAAATCATTCGCCGGACCACAGAATATGCTGCAGGCATAGTTACCCGAAGAGTCCGTACGCAGCCCAGGGCTGGTGCACCTGCCCAAGACACGTTTCCTCCCTTTCTTGTCCCCGGTAGGAAGCTGCACCCCCAAACACACTGTCCACCCTTCGTCGAGGAGCTTTGCGATTTTGTCTTCCGCGGGCATGGGAAATCCGGCCGAGCTGAAGTCGGAATCCTTCTGCATCAATGACAGGCCTAAGATGTTTTTGGCTGCATTGGAAGAGTCACTACCTTGGCTGTCTTTCGTCCAGTACAGCTCCCAAAAAGTGCCGACTTGGAGAAGCAGGACGACCGAGTCCCCATGAAGCTCAAAAGCTTCGGCATAAAGGCGCTCATATTCAGACAACATCAATATCTTCTTTCCGCAGTAACTATTACATCAAAAAAAAGTTTTCAATTTCTGCGCCGTACTTTTTCTACGCCGTGCTTTTGGGCCGTGGTTTGCAACCCACACTTGCAGCATATAAGGGCTTTGGATTGGAACCAATTCAATCATCTGCGACTGGTACTTTTTGAGCTGCAAAGATGATGTCTTCCAACAATCACGTGATGAAGGTCGTGATGAACGTCGTATTGGATAATGAGCTGTCAAAGATTCAGTCCGGTAAGAAATCATGTTTCACCGGAAAGGAGTTGTGTGTACTGGCATATGCTTCCAACATTCACCTGGGAAAGCATCTAGGACTCATTGGATATCTTCCACCTTTGTTGCTTCGATGGAGCCACTGCTCGTGGTCCATGGAAAGGTCGCTGACGTGTTGTCCGGAGCGTCTGTAAATTTTGCGAGAAATGCATGCCGACCACTTAGCATCATTGGTTCGAGGCCGATCGCTATTGGAGTTGCTCAAAGCTGGTGGTCAGTTGCATGTCAGTAATCCGGACTGGCTGAAGGCTAACATTGCTCCTCATCTCTTTCTGGAGAGTCTGGAGAAGGGAGGGCATCTTCCTACCACGTCTCCGGTATGGCTGGTGGCCAACATCCCATGCGACTTTGATCGCGTTTTCGCACTAGCACATGGCGGGCACCTCGTCAACTTGAGCGTGGAGTGGCTGACCGCCAACATCCCCAGTAATTCCGGGATAATTCTGGCCATGCTGGAAGCCGGCAAGCTGCTCACTTTGGAATCCGGATGGTTCGAAGAGAGGTTCAGGGTGTTCGGGGACTTGGTTTCCGCGTTCTGCAAGATTGATCACATACCGGATATGGAGTGGCTCTTTGCGCTGTACAACCGGGTGTATTGGGGTTTCCTCGCAGATACGTACGGAGCGAACGACTTGGTGGACGGTATCATCTCGTTCAACTTCATGGGTAACAAGCTGGAAGTGGATACCTCTTACGACCTTCAGAGCCTTGTCCACCAGCTGCGCGGGGTGGACATAGATCGGCTCAGAGACGTCATTTCGACGGCGGATGTGTTGACTGGAGGTACCGTGGTCTTGCGCCATGCACGCAATAGACCCAACCACGATCAGGGCTGGTGTTTGGTGTACCTGATTTCGTTCTACTTGAACGACTGCGGTTGGAAGCAAGATGACGTGATTGACGTAGCGCGCGAAGTGTCTCGCAAACTGTCCTTTTAAAAAAAAGGCCCCATGTCTTTCTTCCTTTGGGAAAGTTTGTCACCTATAGGTATACATAGTGTTTGAAAGCCATGTTGCGTATTTCCCCCGCATATAGTCTCACAGAGCCTCCTTATGGCCCCCGAAGTCAGGGCTGCATCGATGAAGACGCTATAGCTGCGCTCTCAGAGCTCCTCGCTCTGCCGAGGATCACAGAGTCTGTGTGGGAGGCGGAAGACGACAGAGTTTCTGAAGTGTTGTACGCACTTCATGCTACCGCTTCACCGGAAGTTCAAGTGTACCCGGACGTCCGGAGAGCAGAGCTATTCAAAGCATTCATGTTGGACTTGAGGCAGCGACATAGGACACTGCAGAGTCACGGCAAACGGCCTTGGCCTGCTTTGATGCAGGCTGCCATGTCAAACCAGTTTGTTGCAACGGATTGCGACGCTCTGTTCGCGCTTACGGGAGTGCCGATGGTGTCCGAATCTCCAGCAGGTTTTGAAGTGGGGCATTCCGTGGCGGGCATGCCGTTGGAAACCCCTGTATTTGACTGCAAGACGATGCGCATGCTGCCTCTGCTGCAAGCACTGCCTCCCGTTCCTGCCGTCCCTGCGCTGAATACTTGCACTCCGGAGAAGCTGAGGAGAGTGACGCACGAAGTGGCTGCAGCGTCGAGAGTGCCGGGTGGCAGTGGGCACCGAACGATGACGCGATCGGAACAGATATCTGAGACAGCCCGACGGATGGCGGAGGTCTCCAGTGCACGCAAGAACAGTCGGGCTGAGTTCTGGACTCAGAATGTGTAAAGCACACTCATACTGAAAGCGAAACATCATGCCGATAACAAGCGACCCATCAAAGATATCCGATATGGCTCACAGGATCTTCACGATGAACGAACGCCTGGTAGGCGTCATGTCTGCACAGCGCGTTTTTGTTCTCAGCAGGTGCATCGCTCTCAAGGCTTGCCTAGGTTGCGGGTGGGACTCGGCTACGGAGATGGGCATGAACAAGCTTTACCATGACAGCGACCTTTGCAGGGACGCAGTCTTGGCACAAATGGAAGATATGCGGATTGCAAAGGACTAAAAGCCAGTCAATTTACATTCGGTGATTGACACGCTGCTTTCCATCGCTAAGTTTTCAGCACTTCAAAGAAGTACTTTTCACACACGGTCGAGACCAGGCGGCGGTGCCGCTTCGCGACAGCTGGCGAAGCCAGGTCTTGCTCATTGTCATCTTGGTCATGGCTGTCGTCGTCATCGGCCACACTCTCCGCGACTTCTCCGATCCACTTGGAAAAGTCTGTTTCCAACGACCCGCCACCGGCGATCTCGTACATTTCACCCGTCCATGGTGCGATGACAACGCACGTGTACACATGCGCTCGGTCTGAGCCGTCTATGATCACGAGCGTGTTGTGCATCGTGATGTCATCGCAGTCGTGCATGAGGTGCGCCATGGCGAGCAAATTCTCTGGGGTGTAGACCTCGTACTCGAGATCGTTGGAATCGCATATCGCCTTCACCCGTTCGACGGCACTGCGCCGCTGCTTGATGTGTTGACGAGTCTTCGTGCCGGCAGTATACGTATACATGTGTTCATCTTTCATCGCGTCGAACGGTAGCGTGTCCATCTTGATGTTCAGGTGACCAGCCGCACGTCGCGCCTTTGAGCCAATCTATGTATGGTTTCCATAGTTTTCCATTTTCCCAAATTCAAGAGACGAGAGCACGTTCGCTCGCGCTTGGAAAATTGTACATCGTATGTAAGGATGCTCTCAACCAAGCTCTTTGTTCCAATCAAGATCGCTCCACGTGGAAGGTCCTTCATGTCCGTCAACCGGAACGACTATGTTCGCGTCATAGCTTTCAAGTGCTTCGAGGATGCGCAATTTGCCGCAGACACCGTGTCGGGCGGCGTGATCCACGTTATCGGTGAGATTCTGACGACTCGGATAGTAGATGGACCCCCCAAGGGAGAGTTTGTTGTTCTGGAGACTACGGCGGAGGACCTGTCGAAGGAAATGCAGGACTTTGGAGTCGACATGTGTGATTTTGTGCATCCCAACTTCATAAACCTGACGACGTCGTTCATCGTGGACTCTGATCCCAGGAAATCCCGGTCCATCCTCGAGAAAATGGCGACGATGTAAAAGTACCTTGGTCTTGTAAGACAATCATCTCTTGTATCATGGCGACACCCAAGCTCAGGGCTTTGGCCGACCTCCGTAACCGTATCCAGGCAGCGGCCGATGCGTACTACAACAATGATCCAATCATATCTGATGCAGATTTTGACACTCTGGTCGACACCCTGCGCAGGCAGTCTCCAGGAGACCAGGTTTTGTCGCAAGTGGGCGCGTTACCTCAGACCGGAAAGGTCGAGCTGCCTTACCCCATGATGAGTTTGGACAAAATCAAGGATGTCGCAGCTCTGGACCGTTGGGCAGCCAAGCAGAAATCTCCGTTTGTTTTGTCGGACAAGCTTGACGGAACCAGCGCATTGCTGACGTACGAGCGCGACGGCGGAGGATGGAAGGTTCGAATGTACAGGAGGGGAACCGGTACGATTGGTGCAGACATCACGCATCTTGTCAAGTACACTGTTCCAAGCGCTCTCGGTGCCGTAGTTGACGGAATGGTGCCCATGCCCGTCGAAGGCTATGCCGGCGATGCATATGCCGTGCGCGGAGAGATCATAATGTGCAAGGCAAAGTTCAAGGAGTTTTCGAATGATTTCAAAGATG